>NC_027749.1:12642957-12647966 GCF_000695525.1 Brassica oleracea var. oleracea | reverse complement strand
AAGGAAGTGGAACTTGAGAAAGTTCATACGGATGATAATGGAGCTGATATGATGACGAAGTCATTACCGAGGGGGAAGCTTGAGGTATGCCGAGAGATAGCCGGAATGGCTGTCTCTTCCATCTAGTCGGAGGGGGAGTTTGTTGGGTCCCTCCTAGATGGAGAGGACCAATTAGGGTGAACTTAAGAAATAATAATGTTCCCCCTTTGTCACTAGACACAATAATAGAGTTTTGACAAAAGAAACAAGAGAGAGAAAAAGGAGAAAAAGAGAGAGAAGGAGAAAACTCGTAAGGTGTTTTCAAGACTGGATTTGGAGGGTCAAACGGATCCTGATCGGGCTGATATCTTGTGGGAAGCTTCTTCAGTCAGTGGGTTAGAGGTTCACCGAAGGGATTTGAATTTCAACGGTTGGATCTTCTGTTGTCTGGGTTTTCGTGAAGCTGGTCGCCATAGTTCTTCAGCAGAGCAGTCTTGGGTGTTTGGTAAATCCAACGGTGAGATCTTCTCTTCTTGAGCTGAAATTTGGCAGAGGTATTGTCGACTTGTTTATCTTGGATTTTTACGGTTGGATTAGTTTCTGGAAGCTGGAATCTTTGTGAGCTGAGGTCGTTTGGTTGCTGCCGGTTTTGAAGCTTTGTTTTGCTCTCTTGTTGTTGTTGTTTGTTGGAGATAGCTATTTGTAGCTAGACTCTCTGTTCTGTTCAGGCTGTTGAACAGGGAGGACGTGGTTGTACTCATACGTACCATTTATATAGTGGATTTTTGAGTGGACTACGGTCCCGTGGTTTTTCCTTCTCACATCGAGGAGGTTTTCCACGTAAAAATTGTGTGTCTCATTTAGTTATCGCAACTTTGATATCTTGCCATTGTCGAAGCATTTTCTTCACAGATTCGCACAAGGTCAGGGGAACACGACCATTAGTATTTCCGCTGCGCCGTGTGTCTTTCCCCAACAAGGACCAATGTAGAACATGAGCAAAACACCACTGGTATGAATGTAAGCGTGGATAAAAGAACCACACAAGTCTTGCACATCCATGCTGGTCATAAAAACCGATACATCTCTTTATGAGTAGCAATGTCCATAATCTGCCAAAGTTGCACTTCTCTCTGTCCACTGAACACCTCTGGTGAATGAAAAGAACAAAGACATGGTAGTGTGACATTGGGACACGCGACACAGAGAGAAAACAGAGCACGTCACTACACACTTTCAAAAATATACGCACAACAAATCGAGGAAGCACTAGCTCATGCCTAGCTCTGAAATTTTGACACTCTATCACAGCCAGCACTGTGATCTCTTTATGTTGCACATCCTTTGACTTTGTTTTCACAGTCTTCCTACGAGATGCATCATCAACTAATGGTGGTGGTAAAATCCAAATCCAAGCTTCCCAAATAATTGATGGTTGAAAGACCGCACAATGATATCTTGTTACTAAGATCGCCAACAATCGCATTTGTAGAGCGGATTGAATAGCAGCAACTCTCTTCAAAGAACCCGTGATATGCATTATCCAAGAAGAGGATACATGTAGAGAAACAACGGCATGAATGAAAACTAACGCCGCAGTCATTTTTAACACCACTACACTCGTACCGTAGAATGTAGAGCAACAAGATATAAGAACCCAACCGAGTGAGTCTGATTTTATATGCCACAAAGACAAGAGCTGTTCGTGATAAGCGGTAAGCATGTTCGCATCTAGTGTACGGCAAATCACACTGGCAATAGCATAATCCCTGGCCTCTTCCTCCACACTTGCAATATCGTCGGAGGGTGAGAAAGAAAAAGACTCGTCTGCACTGTCTTCTATTAACCACATATGTCCATGGTTTTTATCCATGCTCTCCAGCTTCACAATATCATGTGAATGCGAAAATTTAGCTTTCTTGTCAAGTTTGTTGGCGCCTACACCACAGCGTGACCTGGGAAACTGTATGGATTCTCTTTGTTGAACATATTCATTGCATTCATCTTGAACTCGAACTTCTTTCTTGGATGAACACAAGATTGCCTCCATTGAATCACTACAAGAAAACATCGGTATTCTGACGGACATTCCGACGGAAAATGAAATCCTCGGAATATCCCGAGGAATTTCCGAGGATATTCCGAGGAAACACAAAATTTGGTTTCCTCGGAATTTCCTCGGAATATACCGACGGAATTCCGAGGAAATGTTAATCCGTCGGAATATTCTTATGGAATATCGAGGAAAAATGTATTCCTCGGAAAAAACCGATGAATTCCGAGGATATATTATAGCCGTTAGAGAGCCGTTGGGGGATTTTAAAAATTCCGAGGAAATTCCGACGAACTAGCCGTTTCCGTCGGAATTCCGTCGGAATTTCCTTGGTCTATTGGCAGGATTTCAACTATAAATACAAGCTCCCCTCTTCCTCTTCATTCACTCCATATCTTCATCCTCCCTCTTACTATCTTTACACACGAAATTGATTCATAAAAGACATGTCTTCTTCAAAATATTTTCGTTCTTGGATCGATCGACCTCATTTGGATCCGAACACGAGATTGCTTACGGAAGAATACCAACGAGGTATAACCGAATTCATGGGGTTAGTTCACCGACTTTCCTCTCACTCTCTTTACACACGAATTTGATTCATAAAAAAAACATGTCTTCTTAATTATTTTCGTTCTTGGATCGATCGACCTCATTTGGATCCGAACACGAGATTGCTTACGGAAGAATACCAACGAGGTATAACCGAATTCATGGGGTTAGTTCACCGACAACCGGAAGCAAAAACAGGTATGTTAAGATGTCCTTGCTCTAATTGTAAAAATAGAAAGGTTATTAAAGAGTCGGATGTTTGGACTCATCTATATTTGAGTGGGATTACACGAAGTTACAAAATTTGGTATCATCATGGGGAAACTGATTATGAACATGGTAGTACTAGCGAACCTCAGCCAGCGGTTAGATTAGAAGAACCAATTAGAACAGATGTAGATTATGGTGTAGGTACTGAGCAGATGGTAAATGATCATTTTAGAGGGGAAGATTTACCCAATGCAGAAGCTAGGAGATTTTATGATATGTTGGATGCTGGAAAGCAACCATTATACGAAGGTTGCAGAGATGTTCATTCAGCTTTATCATCTGCTACAAGATTGATGGGCATTAAAACAGATTATAATTTGGCTGAAGACTGTGTGGATGCGATTGCTGATTTTGTAAAAGGTATTCTACCCGAGGATAATGTAGCTCCTGGTTCATACTACGAGGTTCAGAAACTCGTAGCTGGTCTTGGTTTATCGTATCAGGTAATAGATGTATGCAGCGACAACTGCATGATTTATTGGAGGGCGGATGAACAGCGGGTTACATGCAAATTTTGTGGAAAGCCTCATTATAAAGATACGAGTGGAAGAGTTCCAGTGCCATATAAAAGGATGTGGTATTTACCTTTGACGGAAAGGTTGCAGAGGTTGTATCTATCTGAACGCACAGCGCAACCAATGAGATGGCATGCGGAGCACTCAACAGATGGTGAGATCAGACATCCTTCAGATGCAAAAGCGTGGAAGCATTTCCAATCAAAGTATCCCGACTTTGCGTATGAAAGAAGAAATGTCTACCTTGGATTATGTACTGATGGTTTTAGTCCGTTTGGCAAGAGTGGAAGACAATATTCTCTATGGCCCGTCATTCTTACACCATACAACCTCCCCCCAAACTTGTGCTTGCGACGAGAGTTTTTGTTTCTCTCGATTCTCGTTCCCGGACCAGAGCATCCTAAGAGATCACTTGATGTGTTTCTTCAGCCACTAATATATGAGTTGCAACAACTATGGGCTCAAGGTGCTGAAACATACGATGTTTCGTGTAAAGAAAACTTTCAAATGCGGACAGTACTAATGTGGACAATAAGTGATTTTCCAGCATATGATATGTTGTCTGGATGGACAACGCATGGAAGGATATCATGTCCATATTGTCAAGATAACACTGATGCTTTCCAACTAAAACACGGAAGGAAAACGTGTTGGTTTGACTGTCACAGGAGATTCCTACCACCTGATCATCCATATCGTAGGAGTAGGAATTTGTTTACGAAGAACAAGAGGGTGTTTGACAGTCCACCTCCGGAAATTTGTGGGAAAGATTTGAAGATACAACTAAGAGATTTTGGTGCAGAAAGGATTTTGTGATTAAAAACTATTATTTGAGATTAAAAAAAAAATATATATATAAATATATGTATATATATACATATATATATATATATAAATTTCTATATTTATTAAACATTTTTAATATTATTAAAACTGTTTTTGTAATTGTTAAACTATTTTTTGTTTATTACAACTATTTTTATATATTTATTAAACATTTTTAATATTATTAAAACTGTTTTTGTAATTGTTAAACTATTTTTTGTTTATTACAACTATTTTTATATATTTATTAAACATTTTTAATATTATTAAAACTGTTTTTGTAATTGTTAAACTATTTTTTGTTTATTACAACTATTTTTATATATTTATTAAACATTTTTAATATTATTAAAACTGTTTTTGTAATTGTTAAACTATTTTTTGTTTATTACAACTATTTTTATATATTTATTAAACATTTTTAATATCTATAAAAAAATTTTGTGATTAAAAACTATTATTTGGGATTTTTTTTAAAAAAAAAATTAATTTATATATTTCTATATTTTTTAAATATTTTTTTTTAATGTGATGAATAGACCCGGCCTCGACAGCGTCGTGGTCGTGGTGGTACGGGGAGCCAGTCTCGGGATTTCAGTCATTTTCAGGATTTCCCTTCACCCCACAGCTCCTAGCATATATCTTCCTCTGCTGCACCCGCTCCTGCTTTTCTCGCTCCCGCTCCTGCTCCTCCGGGTCCTCCGGGAGTGATGAGTGTTGCGGAGTTGGTTCGACAGCCCGGTCGTGACCATCTTCCCTATCTCACTCCGTATCCACATGGACGGGGTCAAACATGGTAATTAAACATTTTTTTT
>NC_027749.1:12619185-12642585 GCF_000695525.1 Brassica oleracea var. oleracea | reverse complement strand
GCCAGATTGATGACGGTCTTGTGAGGGAAGTGGTCAGCCTGGTCCAAACTCAGGTGCAAGACGAAGTGTCTCAGCTTCAAACCGAGGATGACGATTCGACGGCTTCGACCAACTTGTCCTGGTTTCAAATCAACGAAATCGATGAATCCATAAGTTTTTTTTTTTTTAAAGTTCAATTAATTTATTTCTTGATTTAAATTTGGCTATTTTCTATTTCAGTCGGTTCCAAAGAAGAAGGGACGTTTGGTCGGTTTGGGTCATCGCACCCGGTCGGTTCCTCTTTCTGCACCACCGCCTTTTTTTGATCCAGAAGTACTTACGGCTCAGTTGAAGGACAAGGATGATCGCATATCTTTGTTGGAGACCCAGATGGCGGCTCAACAGGCGGGATATGAGGCACAAAGGAGACTGAACCAGCAAATGATGGAGATGATGTACCCGAACGAGGTGTTCCCGGTGTTCCCGGACGTGCCAGACCCGTAGTTTTTTTTTTTCAAAAACTCGGAATATTTTATTTTTATTTGTACAACTTTGAATATTAACTAATATGATTTCAATTTTAATTTTAATTTTATATTTTCGAATTTAAATTTCAAAAATTTCATTTTTTTTAAAAATTAATATTTTTTACATTCTGAGGAAATTAATTATTTTTTTTACTCGACCGATCGATGTGTTTTTGGACATATATCCATCGATCGATCTGTTTATAAAAAACGTTCGGAATATACCGATGGACATCTTCCTCGGAATATACCGAGGGACACGTTCCTCGGAATTTTCCGAAGGCTCCGTTCCTCGGAAATTCCCGATGAAAATTCCGAGGAACATTTCGTCGGAACTTTCGAGGATTGGACCATCGGAAAGTCCATCGAAATATCCCAAGGAAGTTCTCCCTCAGTATATTCCGAGGAGCTTTTCGACGAACTTGTGGTCCTTGGAGTTTCCTCGGAAATTTGTTTCCTCGGAATTCCGTCGGAAATTTCTGAGGAAATTCCGAGGAAAAATGAATTTCCGAGGAGTTATTTTCGAGGACTTGTTTCGTCGGTATGTCGTCGGAAAAACGTTATTCCGACGACATACCGACGATTTTTTCCCTCAGTATGTCGATGTTTTCTTGTAGTGAATACTCATTCTCACGAACAAACACAATTTGTGAAGTTGATGAATCTCCTTGATAGCCAAGACCCATTGTCGACTTCGCTGTTTTTCCCATGCTTAAGATCTTTGTCTAAAGTTGCAGATCCCTTATTTAACATTCGAATTCTCTTAAGCGTTTCGTTCAGTTCCTGCTCCAAGTTCCTGCTCTTCTCTTTCTCTAAGGCAAGAGTTTTTTGAAGATAAGTTATCCTGTTTTCCAGTGCATGTTTTTGAAAAGGGGATAGTTCACTTAAACAATCGTCTTGATCATACTCCAACTTGAGAATACGCCTTGTTTTGTCCAACAATTTCGGATTCTCACAACCATTGGTTAGTCCTTTATGTGTTGTAACAAGATCTGGATATGTGTGTCCTTTATGTCGATTGCGATCTGGTGGCTTGCGTTGAAATTGCTGATGACAATCCTGTTCTCCCAAACCAAAATTTATATGTTCCTTGCGGACACAGATACTACCATCATCAACTACCACGTGAAAATCACCTCCATTGTTGAAGCCTTGAACTTCATCTTCATCATTGAAAAGTGGATCTCTGCAGTAGTGGGAATCTATAAATACTTCATCATCAGAAACATCATAGATAGGCTCATCCTTCAAGTTTGTGACTGGAACGTAATAGTTCTCCATGTCGCTTGTGAAGATAGGTCTATCGAGAAGCGTCTTTCTTGTCATATTACCATTAATCGCATGCGTATCATTTGGGGATAGAAACTTCCTTTGAGGAGACGTGCCTCCTTTTGACATAACATCTGATTTATAACATGGCTCCCCGCAAAAATCATAGACGAGCGTTGTAGATAGTTCGTCGTCATAAACGTCATATATGGGCATACCGTCGAAGTCTCCAACCTGATCGTGATGATCCTCTAATGCATGAACTTGTACCTGGTCATGATTTCTATTAGCCCCCAAACTTTCAATAACATCATCTTCCCCGTCCTCTTCAAAAATCTGACTAGTAAGTTGTTGTTGCTGTTGAATAAAAACACGGGCAGTAGTATCACAGAAGTCACGTTATAACCCTCGCAGCTCATGCTGAGATTTTGCTAGTACGCCATCAACGGCAGCTGTTATAGCTTGCGCCATTATGGTGTTCGTAGGATTACGAAGTGTCATCGTATGAGATGACCTTGGATCGAGCGGAAGTACCGTTTTAGGAACCGATACCAACTAATGGAGCGGAAGTACCGTTTTAGTAACCGATAACACGATGATCCTATTTAGTCTGAGAATGCCTAAGATCAAAGTCTTCTTGTGATCGTTGAGAACACCTTTGTTGTAGCCGATTGCAAGGATTCAAGAGATGTTGTAAAACAAAGCCTTAAGTTTTTATAAAATAATAATCAAAGTTGTGACTCTTACAAATCAAGAGCTCACTATTTATACTAATAAGAAAAGACCTTAAGTCCTTAAGGATTAGTATCTAACCTTCTATCCTAAAGTCTTTAATCATTATCTTTCTAAATATTTAAGAATACTAATGTTTATCTATAACAAGAATAAAAAGGAAACTATAAAACTAAAACCCAATATAAATAAGATGCTTACGCTGCATCATTTAGTCAGAGTTTCATTATCTTTTTTTTTACTTAACTTCTATATTTTTATAAGTTCCCAATTATGAAGCAAACAATACTATTATATATACTTTAATTATAATCCTAATACGTAATACCTAAAGATTGTATTAAAAGCAAAACCTAAAATCTATAAGCATCTAAAGTTGTCGCCGTCTCTCTTATTCATCATAGATTCCCCAATTTCCGTTGTCTAAAGGTAAGTTAAATTAACATAAGTTCTTCAAAGAACAATAAATTAAAGACTAAAGAAGAAGAAAATAGTCAAATAGTTAAACAGTTTTGGAAGGCTTACAAGTATTCATTACCAACATATTTATAACCAAACCGAACTACACCAAAAACCAAACCATAATAAAGTGAACCGAACTAAATCTAAACCAAACCGAACTAAACCTTAAGTAAACCCAAACCAAACCAAACCAAACCAAACCAAACCCAAAACTAAACAGATATGTCCACCCCTACCAAAAGCTTCAGAGAACAAGTTTGTTCTTAAGGAAGTGGTAATGATAAACCTGTCATATGGCCAATGGCCTGGGCCTCCCTTATTTAATTAATCAATGGATCATAGTATTACGTTATTAAGCCCTCTTTAGCTTGTGTGTAATTCTTAAAAGAGTAAGCTAATTACACTGCAGATTAATAGGAACTAGTTCAGTTCACAGAGATACAATGTTAAAACACAGACATGAAACTAATTCAAATTAAACCTTTGGAAACACATAAACAAAGTTACAAAAAAGAAGTAAAAGGGATGACGAAGTCAGAGCAAATCAACGTTGTTTTGAGGTGGTTCTACCCAAGAGACGCGGCAAGACAAATTGGTTCTTGGAGGGCGACAAGAGGTTCTGCCATAAATCAAATAAAAATCAGTAAAAGAAGGATAGATTCTGTTCATCTCCTCTGC
The DNA here is from genome assembly GCF_000695525.1 of Brassica oleracea var. oleracea. Lineage (NCBI taxonomy): Eukaryota > Viridiplantae > Streptophyta > Magnoliopsida > Brassicales > Brassicaceae > Brassica > Brassica oleracea. Next base: position 12,638,938 of record NC_027749.1, on the reverse strand, counting down.
GGAGAGACAAGCTCTTATAAAAGAGCCAGGGCAACTTGCAAAAACTGTCAAGCCTCCAAGATCTCTCTTCTCTTCCCATACATTTTGTTTCATGTTTAGTTTAAACACCATATGGTTGCTGTCGAGGCGCGAACACATAACAAAGATGTCTCCTTCATGCTCCATGAGGAACACTGGAGAATCCACCTCTGGGAAAAGAAGGGGTTTCACGGGAAGAAGATTCCAGGTTGCTTCACACGGGTCAAAAACACCAAGGCAGCCACAAGTACTGAGAAAGTAGAAGACACCATTGGAGAAGACACATTTGTCCCACCTGCGAAGAACAGAGTTCTCAAAGCGATGGGTGGTCCATGTGGCTTCACCAGGCCGCCAAGTTTCGATCAGAAAATCTGCAGTTTGAGGTATTCGAGAATAGGAGATGACCACACAGCTAGTGGAAGTAGGAGCTGCTGAGAAAGCTAGGCGAGACATTAAATGATAGATTGACCCCAGTGGTAATACGAAGAGCTTCTTGGTAAAGGGGCTAAAAAAGAATGCATACATGAGATGAGGTGATTTCGCAAGCACCCAACCATCCCTAGAACAAGACATTCCACCAGGCGTAAACCTCATGTGTGGGAAATCGAGGTTGTATTTTTGAGACTGATCATGATGAGGCTTTAACGGATCAAGAAGGAGGTAAGGTGAGCCACGAATGGTCCAGTCATCTATTGGATGAAGAAGCCATGGGCGACACGGTAACTTACGGACAGAAACAGCTGATTCACACCATGTCTTGCAGACGGCGGAAGCGTGTAATCCGAGGCGGGACAGTATCCCCTCCAGGATCTCTGTGGGAATATGCCGATCCCACAGTCCTGTTGTTGTTATACACTTCTTCTTCTTACTCTTCTTTGATCCTTTACATTTTGCATTGCATCTGACGATACAATTAGAAAAAGAAGAACAACTTCTGAGGGTACGTTAAAGAGAAACAACTACAATTGAATTGGGACATTTAGAGAAAAGCTACAAACAGGACTGAGATATCCTAAACCCTGGAAATTTGATTAAGAAAGGGGGAAAAAAAAACTCACGATTTGATTCTTTTTGTGCCCGACATTGGAACTATGGGCTTCACTGTGAGGGCTTCGGGTAACGAGGTCGACGGCTGAGTTGCTGCCGCCGTGTAGTCACGACGGCGTGTCCTCATTGTCTAGCCTGGAACTTTTGTCAAATGCGCTCCTTCGCCATTTTAAGCCCTGCTTGCCTCCATCACCAACCACCCGATATTTCTCACTAACCAAAATATTTAACCTAAAAACAAATAGAGCCTCCATAATTATGGATTTCCTTCCCTCTTTTTTTCTTCAGATCTTAAAAAAATAGAGCCTCCATAATAAAAATTAAAATTATAAAGATAGTATTCAGATCTTACAAAATAAAAAAATTATTAGATAAACAAAAATATGTGTCATTGAGTAAACTGTATGAAAAGTGAGCTTAAGAATGTTTTCGGAAATGAATTCTTACTCACCAATGGAAAAATCAATCTGTTATTTTACCATATATTTGACTTTTTTCTACTGCAGATTGTGTGTGTTTGAACCCTAAGCTTTAGTATGATTATTTTTTTTTTTGCCAAGATACAGACATTTCTTCTAACAGAATTGTGCATTGACTTTAATTGCAAACTTTGACTCTGTTTGCCATTAGTCGGTGAACACAAAACAGTGCACAACAAATAGCAATAACCTCCTCCATTTCAACAAATAATAACTCATTGGACATATCTCATTTCCTTACGCTTCCATGGTTGTCGTATTACAAACTTCAAAAGATGACAAACATTCATGTAAAACCAGTATGAAAGAAGAATGCTTTGAGGGACTGCTCGCAACATCATGTAGGAGAACATCAAAATCAATCACTGTTGAAAAGATGAGTTTTGTATATCCAAAAGGACATACAAAATGGTGAAAATCATTAGATCCTCCACTTGAACACATGTAGTTTCGAAATGTTGTCATTTCATATTTAACAACAGAGTACTAAGGGGATTTATGCAAAGAGAAGACCATCCTCATTGAAATCTAATGATGAAAAGTCGGACAATCGAACTTCTGAAAAAAAAACAATTAGTATTCTATAAAATATTTTAAGATAAAGACAAACATTGGTAAAACCAAAACAGTTAATAACATATTTAAGCTCAATTTCAATATACCTAGCATAGTTGAGTCCATTATTTTTGTGTCATCTTCTTTGAATTTTTCTCCTTCCAGATTCACTTATATTAACATGGTAATTAGTTCTACATTAGTTCAATTTGTTTGGAATTCCAAAAATAGAGGAAAATAAATTTATTTTTCTGAGTTTCTCTATTGAAAACAAGATAGGTATATTATAATTGTGGTTCTTAATACGACATATAATCATGCTTAAATAATTACATACACATAATATATGATAAGTTAACATGTGAGAATATATATTATATCAATGTAACTATAAATCTAAGAACTATATTAAAACCATTAACAATGGGACTGTTGAATCAACTGTTGAAACCAATAAAAGATGGGTGTTGAATTGAGAAAAAAACATGAGTGGATTCACAATTGTTGAACACTTTTAACTAGTTGAAAGCAAATAAATTGTGGTCCATTCTAACACATGTCTTATTATTATTGGCTATCTAGTTTTTATTTTTTTATATTTTCACTTAATAATTTAAACTTAATTATTTTGTAGTAAAATACTTTTCTAAAAACTAAAAACTAAATAAAATTCATCATTTTTAATGATCAATAAATAGAGATTAGTTTCATTTCATTTGGATATAAAATAAAATGCCAATTTTTTATAGTTTTATTTTTTATTAATATTAGTTTTATGAACTTAATTAAAACTATGTAATTTTAAATATTAAAACTATGTCATTTTAAATATTAAAATTATGTCATTTTTAATTATTTAGTTTAAATAAAATTAATTTTGAATTAATATGTAGCTATTGCCATAGAAATAAAAATACAAGATAGGTGATGAATTTTATTAAACAAAAGCATTGTAGAGATAAAATGTGTGTATGTGTAGAATTAATAAGTGAAAAAAAAAGATAACATGGATTGTGACAAAAGTATAAATTAAGATGTTGAATTTATATAATTATTGTACATAGTCTAATATATACACATTGTATGTGGACCATCCACCTAGTACTATATAAGCGTACTGTGTTTTCCTTCATTTTGACCAACCAAAATTTAATAATTAACAACAACCACTTTGTGGTTTTCTAAATTTATCCCTTTAGAATATCTCCAACATCTTTTTATATTTGTCTTTATTATATAATTTTAAAGTAAATTATATAATTCACTTTTGTTTATTTTTGTAAATAGATATGATTACTTTTTCTTCTATAAATATGAGAAAAATATCAGTTCTCCATTTAAACTTTATGATTAGAGATAACTATTTGAAAATAATATATAGAAATAAACTTTATCTCTACTATATATTTCTTCTATTTTAAAGTTAAAAATAATAAAATTTATTGAAGATGACCGTAGAAAAATATTTAATTTTGTATATTGGAGATGATATTAGAAAATATACGTCTAAAAACGGACAAGGAATGGTGTTTCTGTAAATGATCTAAATTTTCGGGACTTAATATAAAATCTCTATGAAAAACATGTCCAATGAGAATAGTGAAATTAGTCTTACCCAATCGTCTTGCAAAAAAAGATGTCTTACCCAATCAATCGATTTTAATGTCTTTTTGTTACATTTTATTTTACTATCTAAAATCTCTGAGCCTATTTAGTTAATTAAAAATTTAAAACAAGTAGTGAGGGAGAGAGAGAGATAGAGAGAGAAGTTAGTTGGAAGAAGTCTTCTGTCTCTTCTTCTGTATCTCTCCCCTCTAAAAAGACACGGGCGGCGAAGTGAAATCTATCTATCTATTCCTTTTCCTTCACATTAACGTTTTCATCGGAAGATCTAGCTTGAAAGTTATCTCCGACATCAGATCTCTAACGAGTCAAATCTCGACCTTGCCTTCTTTTTCAGTGAAGATGGAAGCTAGAAACGGGATGGAGATGAATAATCTGGAAAGAGAGTATATAAGGAGGCAGCACCATAAGCATGAGCTTGTGGAGAATCAGTGTAGCTCTACGCTTGTTAAACACATCCAAGCTCCTGTTCATATCGTAACCTCTCTTCTCTTTCTCTCTTCTTAGTGTCTTATCTTCCAATCATCTTACTGCTTGATTTAGAAAGTGTTGAGGTTTGATTGAAAAAAGAATAATTTGATGGATTCGTTTGGTACTCTCAGTTTCATTTTAATCGTAGTTTTACACTTTTTTTTTTTTTTTTTTACTTCTGCACACGTATTAAAGAAATATTTAATTGTGTATATTTTCTAAATAAAAACATTATTTTTTATACATTTAGCCTCATTTCAACCAATCTAAAAACAAACTGGAATATAAAATCAATACATTTTACGGTGAAATTATAAAACATTACTTATTTTGAAATAAAAATTTTATCTTACAAGGATGACTAAACTTAAACAGAGGGAGTATTATTTTAGGTGTGGTCACTCGTGAGAAGATTTGATCAGCCACAGAAATACAAGCCATTTATCAGTAGATGTGTTGTGAAAGGAGACATGGAGATTGGTACTGTACGAGAAGTTGATGTGAAGTCAGGGTTACCTGCAACTAGAAGCACCGAGAGGTTGGAGTTGCTTGATGACAATGAGCATATTCTCAGCATCAGGATCGTTGGTGGTGATCACAGGCTCAAGGTATAACGCACAAAAAAGACATCATGTTTGAATCAATTGTTCATTTGTGTTAAAAACTAATGTGTTAATTAATGTTTGTTTGTGCGATTAGAACTATTCTTCGATTATCTCTCTTCACCCTGAGAGGATAGGAGGAGGAAGAATGGGGACACTTGTGATCGAGTCTTTTGTGGTGGATGTACCGGAAGGGAACACAAAGGATGAGACTTGTTACTTTGTGGAAGCTCTAATCAAATGCAATCTTAAATCTTTAGCTGATATCTCCCAACGTCTTGCCGTTCAAGACACAACAGGAGGTTCCCCATGAACAGAGAGATTTGGTTGCCGTTGGATGAAAGCTTTCAAAGGGAAAAGAGAGAGAAAGTCTCTTTGAGGATGATGGACAAGGCAAATAATAATCTATCATTTATTGTTACATAATAAGTCCCTTATTTAACTTTTTTTATTTTGTTAATTTGATGAATGTTTTTGGTTTCTTCTCTAAAGAACCAAATATGATTTTGGAGTTTTGCTTTTTTGCCACTTGAAGGAATCTTTAAATTTTTGCAGAGAGACATGTCGAAAGTGGTGAATGATCATGGGTTTCCACTCCACTCTTTTTTGCCTTTTTAACACTTTTATAGTTTGCACCCATAAAGGCCACACACTATTTTTGTTTTATTATACTATCTTTATTCAACCAATAGCATTTGTGGGATGTGAAAATCTCCACAAGGACCTACCAGGGAAGGTGATCTTTTATTGTGTAATAGTTTTATAGATTTTGTCTTTGACTTGTGATCCAGGAAACAACATACATTAGCTCCATTAGCTGTAAGAAGGTACACTTTCAAAGTTTTTTCTACTATTTTATTTTAAATATTCGAACCACCCCTCACATGGACAGGTAACTCCATTAACAATGCTTCCATGTTCATTTATCATTACAAATCAATGTTTTCTTGATACATTTAATTTGCCAATTTCGCTTAAAACATAAAGAGAACTTGCAATAACCTTGAAGAGAATCACAACATAGAATAAAAACTAGAAATACATTCCTTTGGAAATTTTAAGCTACAGGAGATATAATCTGTACAAAAGTTTTGAACCTCCCCTTTTCACCCAAAAAGGTGTTGTGTTTATGATAATAAATAATGCGGACTAGGCCAATACCAAGTCTCCTTCTTCTTCTTGTTTCTCCTGTAACTTGTCTATTTCTTGTTTTGGAAGGAGGATACGCTTTATGTCCTCTGAGGTTAGCGTTTCATACTCTAGAAGTGCGTTTGCTAACGTGTGTAGCTGCTTCTCATGCTGGCAAAAAACACACACGATAAAGACTTTAGTATTAAAAGTTTTCCTTTATATATTAGAAAACGTAGCACAAACATACCCGTTTCAAGAGAGATTTCACTCGCTCGTATGCCTCTCGAAGAAGTTTCACAACCTGATCATAAGTATCAACACCATCGAATGATCAGACTTAGCAGCAAATGGGATTTGAACGAGGAAGAATATGAATAAAGAGAGTCCCTACCTCTGCATCGATGCGTGATTGCATTTCAGAACTTGGTCTTTCCTTTATATGAACTGGTCCTATCGCTTCACTCATCCCACAGCTCGATACCTTCCATGTTAAACCAAAAACCATTACTATAACTAACTCTTTTGACAGAACGGGAAAAAAATAACCAATGTTCGTGTCATATGAAGGTTATAACAAGTGACTACCATATATTGAGCAAGTTCTGTGGCCTGGGAGAGATCGCTACTTGCTCCAGTGGTGATATGGTCCTGGCCAAAGATGAGCTCCTCTGCGACTCTTCCTCCCATACATACATCAAGACGAGCTAATAGCTGCCTTTTGCTCACTGATGTTTCATCGTTCGATGGTAGCTGCGTAACCATTCCCAACGCAGATCCACGTGGCATTATTGTTGCTTTGTGGATCGGGTGTGCACCTTTCGTGTTCAAAGCAACAATAGCATGACCACTTTCATGGTATGCAGTGAGCTAAAAGAGGCAACGAAGCAGATAAGAGGTCAGGTCACATCCAAAAACTTCTAACACTCGGGTATTAGAGATACCTTTTTAGAGTCCTCTGATACGAACATCGTCTTCCTCTCTGTGCCCATAACTATTCGGTCCTTTGCAAATTCCAACTGCTCAGCGGATAGCTTCTCAGCCCCTTCAACAGCTGCCTTTATGGCAGCAATATTAACCAGGTTTGCGAGATCTGGAGATTTTTTTGGTGAGATTGAAGAAAACGTGGTGAGTCATTGAATTTTCATGACTAAATGACAAAATGTAGTTATAGGTTTCAGATACTCACCAGCACCATTGAATCCAGGAGTTCCGCGAGCAATTGCTTTAACATCCACATCATCTGACATAGGTTTGCCTTGGAGGTAGAGTTCCAAAATCTCTTGGCGTCCACGGACATCCGGACTTGGGACCACAATCTAATATAAACTATGTAAGTAATTTCTATTTCTTTGGCAAAATTAAAAAAAAAAAAAACATAGATAATAACCAATTGAACACCAAATGTGCAAAAGTTCTATACAAAATCTAAAACAAAAACTCTCATCTTCGATACCATTATAAATAGAGAGAAGAGTCACAAGAAGCTGAATACTTACATGCCTATCGAATCTACCCGGTCTTGTCAGGGCCGGATCAAGTATATCAGCCAGGTTTGTAGCAGCCATAACTATTATTCCCTGCAGAGCAATACAAAAAAGAAGCGAAGTACTATTATATAATGCAGAAAATTAGGAAACGTGATTACAAGATACACTATCACTCGATGAAAAGACTACCTCATTCTGCTCAAAACCATCCATTTCGACGAGTAGTTGATGCAATGTCTTCTTTGTATGCCCTTCCCATTGTTTCCTCGTGGACCCAACAGCATCAATTTCATCAATGAAAATGATACAAGGCGCCTGTAACACATTATTATCAGCAAATAAAACTTTACTCATGGTGACAGGTTGAGTTAGACCTTTTTCTTAGCTGCCTGAAACAAGGATCTCACACGCCGTGCTCCTACCCCAACAAACCTATCAATCAAGGGAAATAAAATATTATACGCCATTATCCACTACTGAAGAAGCCACCTCATAATAAATCGATAATGACAATGTTGCTCAAGAAAACTAGAAGAAGACTCACATCTCTTCAAATTCAGATCCAGCTCTATAGAAGAAGGGTACTCCAGCTTCTCCAGCAATGGCCTTACAAAATTTTAACTATGTCAGCTAATTGCAATTACCAAAGTATGTTAGCTTAATAAAAGGTTTCCGATTAAATGGAATCTCGACTGCGAGGCACATATAAATGAAATATTTTTGACTGTTTGGTAACTAACTATCCCATTCAACAAGAGACGAAAATTTAAAGCTATATGAGAACTTACTTTAGCCAGCAATGTCTTTCCAGTACCAGGTGCCCCTGTAAGAAGAATTCCCTGGAAACAAACATTTAAGATATGCCTCAAAGTCAAAATGCTTGCTTTCAGTATAAGTTAATGGAAAAAAAGAGAGTGCCAAGTAATATGCAATCGAGAAGATTTAATAACCAAACATAAAGAGATTATACCTTTGGCAATTTTCCTCCAAGACGGGTAAACTTTGATGGATTTTTAAGATACTCTACCACCTCCTCAAGCTCTTGTTTTGCATCATCACAACCCTTTACATCCTTAAATGTTTTGACGTTCTGCAGCAATCAAACTTGTCAGGATAAGATACAGTGACGTCACTCTCCGAAATTCATTTCGTTCAATGCTTGCTTACATGAACAGAACTATTAAAAATGTTCACTGGGTAAACTAGCATTATCACAGAGAGGATCCAGGATTCAAAAAAGACAATAATCGTCTCAGATATGAAAGATAGTATCATGCAACTTCAACTACTTTGCAATATGTCTCTTAGCATACGTTTGGCTATTGTAACTAAAGCTATGCATTTCCTCACAGTTCTAACTGAACTACTTTAGAATCCTTGTGAATAGTGAGGAACATTATTATTAAACTTTAGTCATGAACGTCTACCTTTTCTGGAGTTATTTCTTTGTTAACTTCTTTTGTGGAATAAGAAGAACTTGAACCAACACCCGAAGTTCCAATCCCTCCCAGGCTTCCAATATACTTTTGCAGAGCAGCTGCACCCATTAACCTAAACAACAAACCTCCATTGTTATAGGAACACAATAGTAAACTGGAGAAGCAATAACATGTTCAACTATGAACAAGAAGCAACATTTCATTTCCACCGATGCTATCAAAGTTAATATCTTATAACCGTGATGCAACTAAAATATAGATGAGACATACCACACAACTCCAACAGCAACTGTGAACAAGATCGTAGAGACAAGCTCTTGTGCAAATCTTGATTTGTTTGAGACTTTCGGATTAACCTAACAAAGCAAAAACACATGTTGTTAAGAACTCAATATCATTTATAAAATCTTTACCATATGAAAATCCACGCTTAATATACTTCACCAGCGGAACATACCATGGTAACATGCAAGGGTTGCCTCTCAGATATACCAGGGTTCACAAATGATTCGTCCATATCGCCTGATGCGCGATGCTTCAGCTCTTGCAGCTATAAATCAACCAATGATTCACATATAAAGCAAACAATAGTTTAGCAACAAAGACATCAAGAAAGATATTATATAACTTAGAAATGTATTCCTCTCAGTTGGAGGTACAAATAACAGGTGAATCAAAAAACAAAGACCAAAGTAGAAGCAGAAATGTACCAGTGTGGGAAGAGTAGATGGCTTCCCGGTTTGTTCGTCAGGAAGATACTCAGCGAGAGAATTAGTAACGACAAGAGCTCGAATGTATTCAGCAACTCCTCTACTATCCACTGCGTGTTCCCTTTGCTCAAACCGTTGGACAACAGCCTCAGGACTGAAGAAAAAGACACCATAATAGCAATTGAATTCAACTACGAAACTAAACTCCTAAGCAACTCATCCAAATCAATGAGAAATTGGAATTGAAATAGGGCATACATGTGCTTGTTGAGCTCAGCTAACAAAGCTCCCTGCAAAGCAGCGTCCTTGGGATTAGCGTCAGCCTCAGCTATAAGTTTCTCGAGACGCTTCTCTTGGCGAGAGAAAGGCCACCAGCTAAGCCACTCCCATTCCATTACCTTCTCCATAGCTCTTTTTATGGCTGCCCATACTCCCATCATCAGCACCACTATCTTAAACTTGCTCTTCTTCTCCAAGTCTTCCTCTTTACCCTCAGTTTCTTCTCCTCCGCTAATCGTTCCCTCGTATCCATCGCTTGTCGCTAATTCCGGAACCAATCTACTCTCTGCGGAATCCGCAACCTCACCGGAGTCCTTGGGGAGGAAATCGGAGTCGGAAGCGACATTGTCTTGGCGGAGTGAGCAAGGAAGGGGGTGAAATCGAGAGCTGAGAAGAGTCGAAGAAAGACGGTAGAAGCTGGAGAGAGATTGAGGATTGAAACGCAGAGTCAGAGAAGAAGAGAAGAGAGGACGATGGTGAGGTTTGAAGGAATGGAGAGGAGGAGGACGGAGGAGAAGAGAAGCTTGGAGAGTGGAGGATGACATTATTGGAGTTTGTTAGTGTTTAGGGTTTTTTCGAATATCCCTGCTTCCTTATCTTTTTCTTCTTCCTCCTCCTCCTCTTCTTTTTTTTATTCAGACAGAGAGAGAGATGAGAGTTTCCTTGAAGACTCGGGAACCACAAGATCTTTTTTTTTTTTCTTTTCTCTCTTCTTTTTATTCATTTTTTTTTATCTAGATTCACAATTTTTCTAAGATGTTGGCTTAATATAAAATCAGACGATTAGGTGTTATTAGTGAGAGAGACATGGACTAAGTTTTTTTTTTTTTTTTTTTTGAGCAAATAGAGATTTTCATTCATTCATAATAATCTTATACGGGGAAACAATAGCCTCAGCTAGAGCTGCCTTAGCTACATAATCAACCTCAATGTTTTGAATGCGAGGAATAAAGGAAAAGGAAATAATTTCGAAATAGGAGCTAAAGTGATGAATGTCAAACAAAATTCCAAACAACCCTGGTCTTGTCTCCTTCCCTTTCAGCAGGGTGATGAAGGTTAGAGAGTCAGAGAGGATCACGAGGGATTTAATGTTTGAGAACGCAGCCGTCATGACCGCCAAACGAATAGCGAAGACCTCAGCCATTAACGTAGAAGATACAAGAGTCCGAGATTCAGACAGATCGGGAGTAGCAAGGGAGCCACCGAAAACTCCTCCCAAACCACAGGTTCCAGTTCGCGCATCCCACGCAACATCCACATTGCACCGTGGTGTAGAATTAGGGATCATTATAGCAGTGGGGAGTCGGTGATCACGTGATTTGTGCTCGGTAGGATCAGTACCCCTGAGCCGATTGCCACTCCAGTGCATCACGGATTGATTTAGTAGCAATCTCCATCGCGGAGAATGTTCTGTTCTCGAAACACAACTGGCCGAGCTTTCCAAAGATTCCAAAGAATCAAAGGCCACAATGGTATTATAACACCAGAAGGAGGTAGATTACGACTTGGTAACAGTGAGGAGAGGAACTCGTAGATAGATGTTGTCATCATGGATGGTCTTGTCTCCAACGGAACTATCTCCCAGACCTGTTTCGCCAATGGGAAATGGAGGAACACATGTAGATCATCCTCTACACCGTTGCATGTTTTACAAGGAAAGGAGTCAATTTCTCAAGTCGCCAGATTCTCACTAACAGGAACAACCTTCCTGGCCAATCTCCAGATAAAATCCTTGAGCTTAGGAGCTGTTTTGATGTTCCAGACATTCTTCATCCAGTTGATAGGCTGCTGGGAAGTGAGGTTTTCTCTAGAAGCTAGTATACCAACACTATAGCCTGAACGAGTGTTATAGGCTCCGGACTTATCAGGAAGCCAAGCAAACTTATCCAATGAAGGAGCTGAGCTAGTGAAGATTCTCATGATTTGATTCTCGTATTGTGGCAAGACTTCTTTTACCTTCTCTTTATCCCACTGATTAGTTAGGGGGCAGAGAAGATCACTAACCCTGAGGTTGGAGTGAGCCTTCGTTGGTGGTCCCATGGGGGTGATCGGTTTGTCGCAGCTAATCCAAGGGTCTTGCCAGACTCGGATACTCTCTCCGTTCCCTACATTCCAACCAAGACCTTTCCGGAGGAGTTCTCTTCCCACCAGTATACTCCTCCAGCCATGAGACACTGAGGAGGGAGTTGTGCAATCCAAAAAGGAGGAATTCCAAGCATACTTTCCGAGTAAGACTCTGGCCACAAGAGAATTCAGATCATTGATCAAACGCCAACCGATTTTAGCCAGCAATGCGTCATTGAACGTTTCGATATCACGGAAGCCAAGGCCTCCAGCATGCTTAGGGATAGTAAGCGTAGACCACGTGACCCAGCACATCTTTCTCTTTTTCGGACTTGAGTCCCACCAAAATCAAGTAAGCACCGACTGGATTTGCTTACACAGAGACAACGGGATCTTAAAACAGGACATAGCATAGCAAGGCATCGCCGAGAGCACAGCTTTTAGGAGCACCTGTTTACACGCACCTGACAAGAATCTCGAAGTCCAACTAAAAGCTTTCTGTCGAATCCTCTCAACTATTGAGGCAAATATATCCCTCTTGCGACGACCAAAAAGCTCGGGCAGACCTAGATATTTACCGATACCTCCTTCCGCCTCAATGGAGAGAGCCTGTTTTACCCTAGCCTTGACTTCAGGGGGCGTTCTGGCGTAACAGTAGACTTCAAGAAGTTTATTTTCTGACCCGATAAGCTCTCATATAGGCTCAAGATACCAGATAGTGCAGTGACGCTAGCGGCGTTTGACTTGAAAAAGAACAGAGTATCGTCTGCGAAAAGGAGATGATTGACCGCTGGGCTATGTCGCGATACCCGAATACCAGACAGAGATCCGTCTTCCATAGCTTTATCACAGAGTGACGAGAGAACCTGAGTGTATAATATGAAGATGTAGGGAGATAAAGGGTCACCTTGCCGTATTCCACGGGATGATTTACCGATCCTTGAGGCGTGCCATTGATCAAGAAAGTGTACGAGATAGATTCAATACAGTTCATCACCCAAGTGATACAGCGGTCGACAAACCCCATGTGAGTAAGAACCAATTTGATAAACCTTCATTATAATCGGTTGTATGCTTTGCTCATGTCCATCTTGACCGCCATTGAGCAAAACTTCTTTGCTTCTGAAGTCCTCAGGTAATGTAACATTTCGTGGGTGATTAGGACGTTATCTCCTATCGCCCTACCCGCAATGAACGCAGACTGAGAGTTTGAGATGAGCTCAGGTAGAAACGGTTTCAGTCTCTTCGACAAGATTGTAGCAATAATGTTGTAGTGTGTGGTACACAACACTATAGGTCTGTATTCGGACACAGATCGTGGGCCAGGTATCTTAGGTATAAGTCAAATGTGAGTCTCGTTTTGTTGGGGGTGAAGCGTATCAGAACTGAAGAACCGTCTTATATCCCTACAGAAGTCCTTCGAGATGATATGCCAGTATGACTGGTAGAATTTTGCCGAGAAGCCGTCAGGCCCCGGGGCTTTCCCACCATTGATCGATAAGACAGCCTGGTGAATCTCCGAATCACTCGGGATAGAGGTTAGAAAATCATTCATTTCAACAGAGACTTTGTTGGACAGGATAGTAGTTAAAGCCGAAAAGTTTGTGTTGTTGGTGGAAGTGAATATTTTCTCGAAATAGCCCTCTATGACCGCTGCAATTTGCGGTTCCTCACGTACTTCCCTGCCGTTATCATCCTCTATTACAGAGAAAGAATTCACCATCCTTCACTGTCCTGTTATAGCGTGGAAAAATCCAGTATTACGGTCACCATTCTTTAACCATTGGATTCGACTCCGTTGATGCCAAAACTGTTCTTCTTCCTTGTACGCTAAGCTTAGAGTTGCAGTGAGTGAGTCGATACGTTGAGAGTCAGGGACCGCCGCAGAGAGAGCATCTTCAAGCGCTGTTTGTGTCTTAAGAATGAGGAGGTTGCTTTTTTCATTTTGTTCCTTTGCCCAGTTAATAATACCTCTTCTGCAGGCGTTCAGTTTCTCTATAACAGAGGCTAGCGGGGAGTGGTTCCATGCCGAGTCGATAACTCCCTCCATCTCTGGATTTTCGGTAAGTGTTCTGTTGAATCTGAAGAGGCCCCGTCTCTTTTGTCCAGGCTTCCTAAAGTATGTCATAAGAGGACGGTGGTCGGACCCCTCGAACCTTAAGTAACAACTCCTTCCCATGGGGTATCGCTCATTCCAGGCGCAATTAACAAGTGAGCGGTCGAGTCTCGAGCGGATGAAGTGGGACTAATGATTACCCCTCCAAGACAATTTGTTACCAGAGTGTTTCAAGTCCCAGAGGCCGTTCTGAGAAACAAAGGATCTGAAAGCTGTGAAAGAGCCTTCCCATCTGGTTGGGCCTCCAACCTTTTCCGAGTTATCCAAGATCTCGTTAAAGTCACCAGATAAAAGCCATGGGGAACCTGTCCAAACCAACCTGAGAAATCTTGCTCCAAAACTCCAAAACGCAGAGCGATTTTCTACAGCAGGGCTCCGTATACAAAGGAAACAAAGGAGGGGGATCCTTTAAACGTTACCTCCGTATCAATTAGATTGGGAAGAGATTCCAAAACCTTTACATCAACCGTATCTTTCCATAGTAGCGCTAAGCCTCCACTTAGGCCGATAGGAGGAATGGAGAAGTAGTTTGTGTAATGGAAATCCTTTGTTTTCTTCTTTATAAATTCGTCATCGTTCTTGGTTTCCATGAGAAACATTATATCCGGGGATTTTGTGCGATAGAGCTCCCGCAACGTCGAATTGTCAAGGGGTTTCCCAAACCTCGACAATTCCAACTCATGATTACTAAGGAAGAGAAGGAGGAGGGGGCCAAAAATCCGAGCCACCTCTCTTTGATGAAGCACATAATGTATCGCTGGTAGTTGCCTTATTACAAGGTACATAGTCATGGTCTACTCGTTGCTTCTTACGAGGAGGTATTATTGACTTAGTCACCGTATCATTCTTGATCTTAACTCCTGGAAGAGCGTTCTTAGTAACCCTCTTGGTAGCTGTCTTATTTGCAGCTTTGGTGACTCTTTTTTTACCCGCTGGCTTTGTAGTAAGAGAGGTAGAGGGGTTAGCTCTAACGTTACTCGGACCGGCATCATTTGCGTCTGCATCACTCAATCGAAGAGTCGCAGAGATGCGATGTTGTTGTGAGGAACCTATATGGACCATAGGACTGACATGCTGGTGATTATCTAAGACATCATATTGAATATTCACTTCTTGAAGCCTATCTGAATTTAAGCTAGAGCCAGGACGAGGTGAGATGTGAGTACGAAGATCTGGTTCCATACCAGTAACATGTTCCAGAGCATATCATCTTTCACGAGAATTGGGAGCTGATGTTCCTCCTGATGAGACCCTTTCGTTAGGGTACTCGAGCCTCTCCCGTAGGTTGCGTGGAGAAGGTGTATGGGAGAGTAAGGAGCCAGAAGACCAAAGAGCTGTAGGTCTGTTGATCGGAGGGCAAGGAGTTTGATCCACTTGAATGTCTTGATGCCTGATAACAACCCCGCTTGAGAGAACTCTCGAATTGTTTCCTCTTGAGGATCGAGAGTCTCTGGAGTCACTAGTTCTGTGATGCGATGGTCCTCTTTCACCGTTTCTTTTTTGAGGAGCAAGCGAATCTATGGGGAAGTGAGAGTAGTCTCTATGTTCAGAGTAATGGCGCCGAGAGGGTCGATCCTCATATCGTTCTGAGGGGTACCAGACTTCCGTTGATGGGCGTTTATAGCCTCTTCTGTCATCATGCCTCCATTTGTCTGCCTCGATACGTTGGAGTGCAGTCGTTGAGTGATACCCAACTTACGATCCTTAACATGGGGTACGTTCCTGTCCCGAATTGGGCAATCAGACTTTTTGATTTTTATATATTCAAACTCCACCGCGATGACTTCCTCCGATGGTAGTTCTATCTCCATTCCCATTATCAGCGGTTGGAGTCCATTAACTTCAACTCGGAATTTAGCTTCATCAACGACTTTATCAGTCATAAAGCCAATGTCATCACCAATTGTAGTGATGGTGCCTTCGTTCCAGTAGTGGAGAGGGATGTCATGGATTCTAATCTAAAAGGAGATTGTAGAAGGGAAGTTCTCAGAGATAATAGGCTCCCATTTTTGAAGAATGAGCATCCACCTTTTGTAGTGGTAAGGGCTCTTAAGGCGAACACGTTCCAGGTCATCTTCCGCTTGGAAACACATCTGAAACTTTTCTGGGCCAAGCTCTCTCCCTTCGACTCTGCCTTCAAGGTTCCAGACTTGAGGAAGGAAGTCAATAACGGCTCGAGTGCGTTGTAGAATCGGATTTGTTAGTCGGCCTATGAGAGTAAGCTTGTTAGCTGCTATTAGGCCATTATTATCAGTAGCCGGAATGCGAAGAAGGGGGCGCTTGGCCGGGATAGGAGCTGCTGTCCATTTCCCTTTTTCCGATCGAGAGTATCGATGAGCCATCTCGTACTTTGCAAGTTGAGTAAAGTCAAATAGGGACCGTGAAATAGTACTGGAAAGATTATAACAATCAAACTTCAGAGTTGAGGAAGTCAAATATAGAGAATTCGCCTCTATTGCATTAACTTCGAGCGGGGGTGACCAGTAAGGTAGTTGGTAGATTCAAATGGCAGTAATGACACTGGATAAAATGATCATTGATGATAATACCGAATTGGTCTGATAATGGTCTTTTGGACATGAGTACAAGTGTGTGTTCCATAAACATAACGAGACAAAAACTAAATTAAACGGGAGGTAGGTAAGTAGGGATGGCAATTAAGGAGCTGGACCGCGGGCCTGGCCCGTAAAAGCTTGCTGCGGGACGAGATTGGGCTTCCATTTGATAAGCCGCAAAATTGCGGGCCTCGCAGGACGGGTCTAAAGCGGGACGGGTCAAAAGCGGGACGGGTCGAAAGCGAGACGGGTCGAAAGCGGGATGGGCTACAGGTTAACCTGTGGGATTTTGAAGACCCGCAACTCTAAGTCCCCATTTCTTCTTTCACCTAAAACAGAGAGAGAGATAGAAGGCGATTCGACGTTAGGTAGCTCCGGTGACGGTGGTTTCAGGGTCGATGATGCTTCCGGTCTCCCAAGCGCCTTCGATCTGCACCGGTGAAGCTTCTTCGATCTGCACCGGTGAAGCTTCTTCGAGTCATCATAAAAAATTTGAAAACTCACTTTCCACTGAAGAAGAAGATATAGTTCCCGCAATGGGTTCTTCATAGTTTTGCCTATATGTATTTGTTCACATTATCATACATTTTGGAGTTTTAGGTTTCAATATATCTTTAACTGGCTTTTTTTATTCTTATTCGCAGAAGATGAAGTTGATGGTGAAGAAGATAAATCTCCATCTTTTTGTTGCTTGTTGGTGATAAAGATGAAGAACAAGAAGTGTGATTGGTGTTTTCTTTTTATTTATTTTTGGGATTAGCATCTTTGATTTGATACTGGTTTTATTTAATTTTGGATTTAGAAAACTAAAGCATTTGTTATGAACTTATGAGTTATAATATTTGGATTCAGCAGCTAAAGTATTATTTATTTTTAAAATGTTAAAGTCTAACAAAAGTAAATAAACTAGTGCTTTGATCCAATTAAAATCTTCAATTAACAAGTGTATTACCTTATCCGGTTCAATCTTCGACTAAACTCACTTACTAATGCGTCATGAAACTGATAAATCGTCCTAAATCATGTTTTGAAACGTTCAGGAGCCATATGTCCGTTTGTAATTATATGTCCCGCGGGCCGATCGGCAAAGGCTTACATGTTTTACGGTACGGATTTGGTCAACCATTTTGAGGACCGCAGCCCGCGCTGGCCTGACCCGCCGTGACCCGCTCGAAGACGAGCCCGCTGCGGTACGGGACGGGATGGGACAGATCAATCTGTTTGATATTCCGAGAGGGGCTTTAAACAACTTTTAAAATGGACTCTTTCTAATGCATCGGAGGACCACCATAATGATGTTGAGGCATATATATGCCTGCAGGACCTTGATTCATCGACCGTGCTGCCATGTAATGATGATTGTGACCTTGCCGAGAAAGAGACAGCAATGATAATAAGTATGTATGCCTTAAATATACACACCATATTGCAAAGAATTTCAAACGAAAAAGAACTACCCTCTTTCTACGTGTATCTAGCAATGGCTAACAGTATTTTCCCAGGTTCTTATATGAAAGGACTAGTTTCGTTCTCCTACATCTATCATCTCCATACAAGACTTAACATCAGATGGCTGAAAATCCAATGGACGTTTGTCAGACACTAGACGCAAAATATCTACAACTAGAGAGCCATTCACAGTTGGACCGGATTCTTCTTCCATTGAACCAGTGCCTGATATCTAATATGAGTGGAAAACATCAAAATACAAAGTAAATGAAGGCTAGGTAACATATACCTGATATCTAGCTAGCTACCTTCTCGACAGTTGTAATCTTGTGGACAAATCTGAAGGTTGAGAATAGCTGCATTGAAAACCAGAAGGGTCGACTTTAAGGACTACAGTGAAACATTCCACGACAAATTTAGGTGAAAGCTTGGTTTCGATTGGCTCCAACATTGCACTTTTGTATCCACAAAGGGCTTCCCGAGTTCAATCAAATTGAAACGGAAGACATTGTTCAAGCGATCTTGGAGCTATTAATAAGCGGAAAAGAGATTACACAACTCGATGCGATTTGATACAGTACGAATCCTAAAACTCAAATTGATAACGCCGATCAATAATCAATGCCGAGACGAAGAAGTAATCAAATACGTTTTTCATCAGTGAAATGACACAAATTACTACGGAAGAATTCGAAACGGAGAAGAATAGAAGAAATCTTCTCAGATTTCGACGTATTGCGAAGAAGACATACATGTATATAGATTATTATGAGCGAGGGAGAGTGTGTGGGATTGAAAGCGGAATCCTAAACTGCGTTTTATATGTGACGCTTTCTTTAAACGCAGTTGTTTCAAGAGCTTCTTCGTCGCTGGGCTGATAAAAGAACCGATACATAAGCATTATCTGGCCCAAAGCCCATTATATTTTTCCTTCGAAAAACAGCTTTTACCAAATGAGAATCAAAACTCACTTGGAAAAATTTCAGAAAATTTAGTGAATGTTGTAAAATAACGGGAATTCTATATATTTCATTAATGAATAAGACATCTTTTATATAAGGTTTACAAGATAGAAATAAAAAAAAAAATTAAAAATCCTAATCCAACTAGATTTAGGATAACTACTAAATACATAAATGAAAAGATTACATATACAAGGAAAAAGAAATAGGATTTCATTTTCTCTAAAGTTTGTGGCCGCCTCTCTCTCTCCTCGAAGGCATGCGGCCGCCTCTCTTTCCTCTCTCTAGGGTTTCGGCTATGTCTCTTTCTTCTAGGGTTTGGGCCGGTTATGGTCATTCATCACTTGATTTATAACGCTCCCCCTTGGATGCCATAACCATACAGGATTGTAATACGCTTCACGTTGCCTCATTAAAACCTCATCAGGAAAAACCAAGTGGGACAAAACCATGATGAAAGAAAAAGAGTACAACACGTACTACTCCCCCTGATGTGAACCTCAGTGGATGCTCTTTAGTCTACGCATCTGATGCGTGATCTTCCTGAACGTGCAGGTGGGAAGTAAACAAATCGGTCAAGTTATTACTGAACCGTAATTGGACCACTTCGATCTCTTCTGCCTTTTCTCATGTCCTTTGACATCGTGTGTCTATGGACAATATACCGAGCATGGTTCCATGAATTAATAATCTCAGGTTGTAAACCTATGATACAGTGTATCTTCTACACGGATGTGTACCAATATCTTGTCCATTGATCTTTCTC
>NC_027749.1:12617701-12618730 GCF_000695525.1 Brassica oleracea var. oleracea | reverse complement strand
GTTTAGTATAAACACAAGGAATTCGAATTTCTTTATTAGTTTACATATGGACTGAATTTGATCGTTCTTATAGAACTCCTTTACTAGTATTACATAATATATGCAGCTGCATTGTTTCAGTCCATGAACAGCTTAGGAACAATGCTGTCTTTTATCCAGTGATCCATATGTTGCTTACTACATCTTTATATGTCAATCTAATTTCTTTCTTATGACCAGACCTTTGTCAATTTTGAAATTGTGTAGCAGCATCTACCACATATGAGTTTATCTCCTTATAATCTGTTCCATGGTCTCTGTGAGTATCATTGTGTAACAAGCTATGATCGAATGCTGTTAGTAGGAAACATGAACACCTTTAGACCTCGTGATCATGTATCATATCTCATGGTTTCTTTTCCCTCACAAGACCCATCTATTTCACTGGTTTATATCAGATGACTTTTCTGTATATATGTATGTGGCCAATACGCCTATCTTTTTCTATAGATACTTTAAACCCCACGTTTATCTTTTCAATCTAATATTTATTCTTTATGAGTACTCTTTCGTGGGTTCTGATCCTCGTTTATATCTTTATGTTCAAGTGCTACTCTCTTATGTACAAATATATCTTTATGTGTCGACACTTCAGCAATAGACTGTTCTGCTATGCCAGATAATCCAGATCTTTATCTAAGGGATCTGATGTTGGATTGGTCTATCCATTGAACATGCTATCCGAGGTAGCAAGCTGAGGAAATCTGAATTACCTTTCTTTGGGCTGATCTTTCTTTTCCACTAGCCTGTACTACAATCTAGTCGGTCCATGCTAGTGTCACAGATCTGTATAAACTTTTTAACCTCTAAATATGTAGCAACTTGACTGTGTCTCTTTCTAGGACATCAGATTTCGTTTGGTACTAAGCTGGTTATGACTTAGTCATTCTTTTCTTTTCTTTTCGGGTCAGTGTCTGGCATCTCGATTAGCTTGCTATGTATAATCTTTTCTTTCTTTGGACGTCTATAATTCTAATCCGAGGATCTTTG
>NC_027749.1:12604939-12616339 GCF_000695525.1 Brassica oleracea var. oleracea | reverse complement strand
ATGGTACACGAATTTGTAGTGTGGTCATGGATTTAGGGTTTTATCCTCTCTCCCCCTCATGAACATACTATAATTTCGTGATGCTTAGGACAATCAAGCCTAATGAGTTTCCCTTGTGTACATGTTACACAACGTGAGATCTTTATGGGATAACTCTGTGTGCTTTTCAATAACAATCTTTGCATCAAGTTTTAGACTAGGATGGCTAATCCAGTCGTGCCATAAAAGTATATAATTTCGTGGGATATATCAGTATGGTCACCACGGCTCTTGCCTCTTATCATACTGATCTGTAGCATAGTTTTGATCAGTAGATTACATAGGTATAATCTTGACCACATTCTTAAAAGGGTCTTGTTTTCGTTCTTTCTTTCTTAAATCTGAAGGAACTTGTTTCCTTTTGCCCATTGTTTCTATTTGGAAACCATTTTATTATAACTCAATGGGTCATACATTCTTGGGTGTATATAATGCCCTTTAGGCAATGCCTTGGCCATAGATTTCTTACTAGGCTACTATGCCCGTACTATAATGCCCTTTAGGCAATTTCTTTATCAATAAGACATTTTCAAGCAAAATCAGACAAGATATAATAGCAATGAACTCAAAGCATTTCATAAAACAATAAGACAAGATGTCGATTTTAGTCGTTGAGACAATCAGAAGTCTCAAAATCCAAGAGGTCGTCCTTTTCAAGGTAGGAATCATCATCAGCATCATACCCGGTATCATGAACCATATGGGCTTCCGGGTTCTTGTTCTTAAGGCTCTCTTGATAGAGCTCACATAGATGTTTAGGGGTTCTACAATTCTTGGCCCAATGGTTACTCATCCCGCATCTGTGACAAGCTGATATGGTCGAGTTAGATGGTTTGGATATGCCGCCTCGACCACAGCCATAACTGCCTCGGCCACGGCCATAGCTGGAACCACGACCATGGTTATTGTGGTTTCCTTGCCGGTCATATGAGTAGTTGTCACGGCCACGTCCTTTGTATCTACTACAGCCTTTTCCGTGTGATCTCTTATTATCATGGACGTGGTTGCACTCTTTGGGATCTTTCTTTTCAGCCTCATTGGCTTCTGGTAATGCTGCTGTTCCGATGGGTCCCATCTCACTGTTTTTCATTAGGAGTTCATTATTAGCCTCGGCCAGGAGTAGGCACGAGATCAGATCAGTGTATGAGGCGAAGCCTCTCTCTCTATACTGCTGTTGCAGCAACACATTCGTCGAATGGAACGTGGAGAATGTTTTATCAAGCAACTCTTTCTCGGTTACTTCCTCACCACAAAGTCTCATCATTGAGACTATCTTAAACAATACTGAATTGTATTCATCCACAGACTTATAGTCCATGAATATGAGATTCTTCCACTCATGTTTAGCCTTTGGTAATAGCACTGTTTTCTGGTGATCATATCGTCGCTGTAAAGCGGTCTAAAGGTCTAGTGGATTCTCCATGGTGAGGTACTGATCTTTTAGACCCTCAATGAGATGGTGGCGTATAATACTTATAGCCCTGTACCGATTCTTATCAGTCTCATTGATGCCCTCGATGATAGCATCACCGAGTTCCTTTGACCTCAAGTTAATCTTTTTGTCAAGTGCCCATTGCAAATAGTTGTCTTCGGAGAGATTAAGGGCATCATAGTCTAGGTTTGAGATTTTCGACATCTTTGTTTGTAGGGTTGAACCGGACCACCAAAGGGAACAGATGAACCTCGAGCTGGAATGAGAACAAACACGAGCTGGTTGCTTTCGGATCGTGAACAGCTGGGACAAAGAACGTGCGCCAACAGCTTCCGGGGACGTTCGTCTGCTTCACGCGTCTTCGAGCTGGGGGTGTCGATCGTCTGATTGCAAGCTGGTCCTTCGGGAGCGCGAGCTAGCTGGGAACGTCGGACCCGTACTGGCTGAGTTGAGATGCGGGAGACACGTTTTATTGGGAACGCGAGCTGGACACTTGTTATCGTGTCGCGAGCGTCTGATCGGTATTGCGAGCTGTCTGATCAGGAACGTGGGCTGGCTCTGTTGTAAACAGGAAACTGAGGACGTCTAGGATCAGGAACGCTTTAGGGTTTAAGCTGATCGGATAGTTGCAAGCCGGAACACAAGCAAGAACAGATTAGGATTCTTAGGTAAGTTGCCGGCTAGGTTAGGTTTAAGGGGTTGGCGATTTAGGCTCAGGTTGCAGAGGACAATCGTGCTGATAACGTGTTGTAAAAGAATGGGAATTCTATATATTTCATTAATGAATAAGACATCTCTTATATAAGGTTTACAAGATAGAGATAAAAGAAAAGAGTACAAGTCCTAATCCAACTAGATTTAGGATAACTACTAAATACATAAATGGAAAAATTACATATACAAGGAAAAGGAAATAGGGTTTCCTTTTCTCTAAAGCTTGTGGCCGCCTCTCTCTCTCCTCGAAGGCATGCGGCCGCCTCTCTCTCCTCTCTCTAGAGTTTCGGCTATATCTCTTTCTTCTAGGGTTTGGGCCGGTTATGGACCGGGCCGGTTATAAATATTCATCACTTGATTTATAACAGTGAATGCTTTTACGCCAAAAATTTCTATAATTCTATAAATTTAATTTATTTATATGTTGAGAAATAGCCTAATATAACACTTGAATAGTTTTATCATAAAAAATAGCATCCAAAGAGAAAAAAATGACCAAATTAGCATTTATTAAAAATATAAAGGCACATATATCATTGGTTAAAAACTAGAGTTTAAATTTTTTTTGGGTGGGATTTACGATTTATGGTTTAGGGGCTAGGATTTAAGGTTTAGAGAAATGTTTCTACAATCTCTGATCGGTAATTGAACCAAAAATGTTTTGTATCATGGATCAATATGGTTTGACCGAGTTCAGTTAGGTTTATCGAATTTAGTTGAGTTTAATCAGAGAATAAAGTAGAACTAAATTTAAAGTTTTGTTCGTAGCTTTGATACATTTTACAAACATAATTAAGTTTAGTTATTAAAGATTTTCATAGAAATAGTTCTGAAATAAAATTTAAGCTCAAACCAAATGAAAATTAGATATAAAATTAATATTTGACCTTTAAATCTAAAACTAATATTTTCAATTTAAATATTTATCACCATAAGTTATGATTTTTTTTAAAAAAAATGAATATAAAAAATATTTCTAAAATTTAAAAGACACAATTAATAAATTTGATTTCAATAGCAAAGTACAATTAAACCTAGTTTTTATCGATCTAATCTGGATATGTTTCCGTTTCATAGTTTAACCTAGTTCAATTGTCGGCTTGGTTTGTGTTTTAAAAATACTTCTCATACATTAATATTTTTTATTAACCTCATATATTCGTTATTTATTAACTATATTTCTAAAACCTGACCGGTAACTGAACAAAAAAAAGTTTTAGGTCATGGATCAATATATTTTGACGATCAATATATTTTGACCGGGTTCGATAGGATTTAGGTGAATTCAATTGAGTCCAATCACAGCATGGAAATAGAACTAAATCTAAATCTATTTGTTTATTTATGTTCGGTAAATTTTGCAAACATAACTAAATTTAGTTATTAAAGTTTTCAATAAAAATAATTTTGAAACAAAATTTAAGTACTAACCAAATGAAAATTAAATATAAAACTAATATTTTTAACATTAAATATGAAATTAGTATTTTGATATTAAATCTTGATCACCGTAATTTGTGCAAATTAAAAAAAATATATATTATAATAAAATTTATATGTATGGCTTAAAGGATAAAAATAATTAATAAAATTTAATTTTGATAGCAAATTACGAATATACTCTGGTTTTATCCATCTAACCTGAATATATTTCCATTTTACGGTTTAGTACGGTTTTAACAGCCGGTTTGGTCCAGATTAAAAACATTTATGTAGGGTATAAAATTTGAAATAATAATATTTTAAATAAACTTTTTTAAAAAAATTAGTTATTAAATGTATTATTCATTAATGGTATTTTAGTATTTTTACTTTTTAATGAATGTCATTTTAGTCATTTTTCTCTGTTTTGATAAAAACTATAAAGTATCGGGTGATCTGTGGATTGAATCGTGATTCCACGTACTCTTTGGATACATTTTACGAAAACAAATAGCCAATAATTCTGCATATCGTATCAATCATAGACTATCGACTGATCGTTGGTTTTTCCTTTCTTTCCTTTTTGCTCCTTTTTGTAGACACATTGGATATATATATATATATATATATTTTGGGTGCAACACACTGGATATTTTGTCGTCAAGAACAAAAACTCTTGTTTGATTCACATGATACACAATAGAGATGAAACATCATGTAACGAAAGCACAATCCCACGAGGCCAGTTTACATTAAATCTGTGGATTCACATGGAGTTTTTAGGGAGGGAAAACTAACTAACATGCGTTGTTGAACTTCTTCTCATTGGCATCACCATCATGATCAACGTCAACTACAAGCTCAAGTGTTCTCTTGTTCTTTTCATCATCCCATTTGCTCATCACTGTTGTCGTAATCGGCGTCTCCTTGTTCTTGTACTTAAAGTAGAGGATAAGTTGGAGAATCCCCAATGGAGTCCCCACCATATTAGGTGACTATACATGTGTAAAAAAAATCAATCAACATATTCAAAACCATGCAGTCATGCACAAGACAATCTCAACAGTTTTGTACTATACATATATATATATATATATATATATATATATATATATATATAATATTTCCACAAACATTAATTTAATATAATGGACTTTCTTTGTATCTTTATAACCATCAAATTAAGAAGCGTTCTTTATATTCTAAGAGCCGGTTCAACTTTGTTAAGTTAAGAAAACAAACCAAAGAAAGGGAGTGATAACTAGAGAAACGAACCGCAAGAAATAGATCATGGCTGAGTAAACCATAGGCCAACCAAAGGGAGCTAGCCAGAAATGAAAAGAATGACAAGTAAAATGGCATGTACTCCACACTTTTTGTCTCTATCACTTTTTTCTGCATACACATTCACATTATATTAGCTTGATCCATAATTATATATTCCTTAAATGATATTTTTAGTTAATAGTAATATATATAGCTTAATTACCATAACGACGAGAGGAGAACCATACATGGAGATAGAAGCCACGAGGCCGAAACTTCCGACGAATGATTTCCGGTGACGGTGCTCGTCAAACACTACAGCTGAGATTACAGCTAACCCGAACAAAATGACCACCACCGGAACAAATATAACACCAACCTTAACCTAATTCAAATGTCTATATAGATCAATGTCACGAATACTATTTTAGGAAATAAAAAGGATATGATATCATGTGATAATAAATTACATACCTTTTCTTTGGGCGACGAGTAGCAGAAATATATGAAAATGAAGAGTGATTCGAGAAGGATGCCGACTCCATTGATGGTGACGAGAGGAAGATTCTCCCAAAGATGACTCACAATCGGTAAGCCATACCAAGTGTAAATCAAACAGTTTAAGAGTGTCATAACATAAGGAAAACATGAGAATTCCTCTGTGCTTTTCTTCTTAAACACCCTTGAAAATGTTAATCTACATATCAATTCAAGTTTTTTTAAAAGTTATAGTTTACTTTGTTGGTTAATTCTATATGAAAATAGCTATTTGTTTTTTTTGTTACGTACATTGGAGCAGTATAGAGCAGCATGGAAGCTCCATTTCCTGTGCAGAGTTCATATTTAAGTTTTCCAACAACAACAACAAAAACTCACATAAATTTTCTTCTGGTAAAAAAAAAATACAATTTCTGACAATGTTATATTTCTCAAAAAAAAAGAAAGATAGATTAAGAAAATATAATATCCCAGAATAAAATAAAGAAAAAATTACCCAAGATTCCGATGAATAATCGAAGTTTACCACCCATATATTTAATTGGCCGGAAGAACAAGGATTATGGAATGTTTTTTTTTTTTGAGAAAATGGATTATGGAATGGTTGGGAAGTAGGAGAGTTACACCTCTAATGTATGTGTTTATATAACATGTCTTTGGTGCTCATTTTAAAATATTAATTAAAGTTTGGGACATTTTTTAACATTTTAATTCTGAAAATATATTGGTGCCATTAATACTATTAGCAATTGATTTTTTTATTAACAAATTGGCAGTGATGAAAAATTGTTAGACGTTTCTATTCACAAAGAATCAAAGAATAAGCAATTAATTTATAAAAAATTGTTCAAAACACAATCAATTTTACCAAATTTTAGAAATGCACACAATCGTCGTTCATCACACACGGCTGGAATTTTATGAACCAAAAACGAGCCTGGAAAGATGGTGGATATGAGTCATATGGCATTGTGACATTCTTAGACAGTTTGACGTGTATGGGGATTTAATAGTTGTTCGTATATACAAAATCTTCCACACATTTTAGTTTTTATAAAAGAAGTGCAAAAAATTACCCAAGACTAAAATTATGTGCTTCAATATACCGGTGTTTTATTTCATGTGAAATTTTCTTTAAGTTAAATAAATGTAATTCCATTTTAGAAAATACAAATAGATTGAAATGTAAATTTAACTAATTACTTTGTATTTTATGAAACTATTTTGTACTTGTGTTCAAAAAAAAAAGAAAAAAAACTATTTTGTACTATACAACCTGGTAAAAATTTAGTTATATTTATTTTCGAATTTGATTTTCATAAATTATCCGATTGTTTCTCTAATCAGTTATTTGATTTATCTAATAATTCGTTCTATGATTGCAGCTAAAATTGTTTTTTCATCTTGCAACTAAAATTGTTAAAAGGTGGGATATAGTGTTTTACATCGTTTGGACCTATATTTAATTAATGTATTGTTTGGAATGTTTAATAGTATAATGTTGTCTTTAAAATATATAGGGATATATATATATATATATGTAATAAAATGTTAGTCTTTTCATTAGTTATCAACAACATTTTATTTGATATAACGCATAACTAAATGTTATTTTTAAGTAGTGATCATATTCTAATAAGGTATAAGCTTAATACCAAATTAACAAAGATGTTATTCGTTTGATAGATCGTGAAGATTCACGGGTATGTGCTCAGAAGTGTCGATCCAGTTCGTAGACGTAAACTTTGATTATCTTTCTTTCTTTCTTTGTAGCACACTAAATTCCAATCCTCAATAAAGAAGACAATCATGTTTAAGCGCCAATGGAAAATATAGTAGAAAATGATAATAATGGATGTAGATTAACAAATCAACTTCAATTAAAAAGAGTTAAAGTTGTTTAAAGGTAGCTTTGAGGTAGGTTAGCAACACGTGGGATGTGAACACAAGTGTTCTCTATAACAGATAAGAATTAAACATTAGCTCTTGAATAGACATTTCAACTTTTTTTGTAGATCCGTATAACAGATAAATCCATCTACAATTTATAAATCTGCAGTTTATGAATATACAATGTTTTTTTAAGCGGTGTTATTCAATATTTCGTTTTGGATGATAACTGTTTTTAATTATTATTTTTAACAACAACAAAAACTTAATCTTAAAACATAGCGGTGACCGGATAACGGAGATGGAGCTAAGCTAGAGAAGTAATGACTAACGGGGTCAAAGAAAATGTCTGGATACGGTGCAGGCTTGACAGAGCCTTTGGAAACGCAGAGTGGTTCCGTATTTTTCCCCGTTCATATAATCACTACTTGGAAAGACTTGGCTCAGATCACATGCCAATATTGACGACCGTTATGGGTAATGGCGCTAAGCATGTGGGTCGGTTCATGTTTGACAAAAAATGGAGTAAGAAACCTGAGATGATGGAGCTAGTTCGTAAAAGGTGGAACGCTCCCCAGCCCAACAACACGAGTTCAGTAATTGAGTGCATTGCATCTTGCCGCAAGGTCCTGGCTAAGTGGAAACGTACTGAAGTTAGTAATTCGAAGAAAATGATAGAGAAACTTCGAGTGGAGTTGGAGGAAGAGGATAAGAAGATTGCTCCAAATATGTTCAGGATTGTCTACCTTAAATTGGAACTTGCTAAATTATTTCAAAAAGAAGAAGAGTACTGGAAGCTTAAGAACAAGAACAATTGGTTACAGGCAGGTGATAAGAACACCAAGATATTTCATGGCTGAGCGAGAACGAGGAAAATGAAGAATAATATCCCTAGTCTCTTTGACTCTGGTGGGGTAGAGCACACATTGGAAGAGGCTAAAGGAGATATCGCGATACGATACTTCACAGAGCTTTTCACATCATCTCAGCCCACTGATGCGTCTGACCTACTACGAGACTTCTCACCACGAGTAATAGAACACATGAACACCAGTCTGACAAAGCCAATCACTGATGCGGAGATAAAGAGGGCAGTCAAAGCGATAAAGAGTGATAGCTCACCTGGAGCTGACGGCATGACATGACAATTTTCCAGAAGTATTGGAACATCATCGGTCCGCCGGTTGTTTCCGAGGTTAAGAAATTCTTCCTTGAAGGTGTGATACCTCAGGACTGGAACTACACTCAGCTATGTCTACTGCCTAAGAAGCCAAATCCATCAGTCATGACAGATTTACGGCCGATCAGCTTATGCGCAGTCTCATATAAGATCATTTCGAACATCCTATGTGCAAGGCTAAAAGTTATTCTCCCCAATTTGGTATCGCCTACTCAAAGAGCTTTTGTTTGCTGGAAGGTTGATCTCAGACAACCTATTGATAGCTCATGAGATGGTTCATGGTCTCAAAACCAATCCGAACTGCAGAGAGGGATACATTGCGATCAAGACTGACATGTCGAAAGTTTATGACCGTGTGGAATGTAACTTTCTAGAAGTACTGTTTCAAAAAATGGGTTTCGACAGTAAGTGGATACAATGGACCATGATGTGTATTCGCTCAGTTACATATACGGTACTTCTGAATGGCCAGACTTATGGTAGGATTATGCCGGGACGTGGCTTACGGCAAGGAGATCCTCTGTCTCCATTTCTGTTTATCTTATGTGCAGAGGCATTGGTTCATGTGATGAACAGAGCAGAATTGCAGGGCGACATTACGGGGATGCGACTGACGAAGAACTGTCCCTCTATACAGCATCTTCTATTTGCGGATAACAGCCTGTTCCTATGTCAAGCGACTTTGAAAGAATGTTCCAGTTTCCTTCACTGCCACGAGCTCTATGGTCAGGCATCAGGGCAAGTGATAAATTTTCAAAAGTCGTCTATAACCTTCGGAGCTGACATCGTTCCAGCGATGAAATGATTATTAGCGGAGTTACTAATGATTTGAGAACGAGGGTGGAGCTGGCACATACTTGGGTCTCCCAGAATGTTTCAGCGGATCAAAACAGAAGTTATTAGCTTTCATAGGCGACAAGCTTAGTAAAATACTGACTGGATGGTATGCCAAAACGCGTGCCCTTGGAGGAAAGGAGGTATTCCTTAAGTCAATTGCAATGGCCTTGTCTGTGTATGCCATGTCTTGTTTCAGATTGACTAAGCATCACTGCCAAAAGATAATGACTGCGATGGCGGCTTTTTGGTTGAATGAGTGTAGTGACAAAAAGAAAATTTACTGGGTTTCGTGGTCAAACATGTATATACCAAAGGAGTTTGGAGGCTTAGGGTTCCGAGATATTTAAGATTTCAACCAAGCCCTGTTGGCAAAACAAGCGTGGAAGTTGTTGAACGAACCTCATGTTGGTCAAAAATCAACGCATGCAAGTTGGTGATGGTGAAGAACACGTTTTTTTCTCTTTGGTTTTTGGTTGGTAAGTTTGGTTGTTACACCAACTCACCACCAACTCACAAATCCCCTCCTATAAATACATGCATGAAGGAGAAGGGGAAAATCATCCCAAAACAAGAAGAGAAGAAGAAGAGAAAAACGTGAGAGAGAGAGAAAAAAAAAAAAAAAAACTTTTTTTTTACAACACGCTCGTTGTGCTTATGAGCTTTTCGAAAAGGAAGGAAACCGACCCATCATGATAGATGAACTCGCTTCGGTTAGTCCCTTTATTACAACAATGTAGAAGATATCTGAATTTGAAATGTTTGTATTAACTCATTGGTTGGACCTATTTTCAGGAACTTGGTCTTGGTCCTTCTGTACCGGTTCATGCAGTTCTTCATGATTGGCTTAGGCATACCGATGGAAAGCTTAGTTTTCTTGGGTTTGTGAAGTTGTTACATGGTGTGTCTAGCCGCACTATCAAAGTTCATTAGAAGGGTTTAGACAGGTCTGAATATGTGTGAGATCTCTTCTCTCCCAAGAGCTTTGGAGGTTTATAATATGGCTTTGTCTTTTGTGATGAAAGCTGAGAAGAAGAAAAAAAAGAGTGTAGCTAAAAAGAGATGTGTGTGTTAGTTTGTAGAAAATGAAGATGTTTTCTAAATTTGGTAACTTGTGATGATTGATGATGTTTCTGACATATCTTCTAGATTTGAATTTGACACAAATCTTATTCCCTGAATGGTTCTCTCTTTTTATTTTTAAATTAAAAGTCTCTTGAAAAGCACCAAAAAC
This sequence comes from Brassica oleracea var. oleracea, assembly GCF_000695525.1. Taxonomy (NCBI): domain Eukaryota; kingdom Viridiplantae; phylum Streptophyta; class Magnoliopsida; order Brassicales; family Brassicaceae; genus Brassica; species Brassica oleracea. The sequence continues at coordinate 12,605,830 of NC_027749.1, read as the reverse complement.
TATTAATAACTACTCATTGTATTTTACTCATTTAATCTTCGACCTTAAAAATGTCCATCTAGATTGAGTTTTGACCATGTTGTAGCCTAAGCTAGACCATTCGATTCAAATTCGGATACCGAATTCACATGTATAAATAACTAGATTAAAAGCAAAATGAAAATGAAAATATTTAGATTCTAAACTCATAATCCATGTTATTATAACACATATTTATATTATGATATGAGTTGAGCTATTCAGAAATACTCTACTAATTTGTAAACAGTAATCAGAAAACAGCTAATAAAACTCAAAATTAATTAGGGTTATCCAGAAATCCTATAAAACAGTTCATTTAAATGAGTCAAAAACTTTTATAGTATTTGAAATTGTTTCTTATTGATGCAAAAAACATTAATCTTCTCAAAAATATATATTTATCTTGTTATAGTAAAACTGACTTGTTTTCATAATTAAAAGTAAAACATAACAACTTTACATTGAAAGTAAAACATAATTCTTTTTTTGAGCAAAAGTAAAACATAATTCTCTACTACATAATTACACACTATAACAATTTTCTTAATGAGTGTTACAAAAAAAAAAAAAAAAAAAAAAAAAAAAAATTTTCTCACAAAAAATCTTCTTTAAGAAATTACGAGTAATTTCTGAGTGTATTTGGGATCGGGGTGTGAGTAGTAAGCTTGTAAAATTTCTCTGGTTAATAATAAAAGATCTATAGCAGGTCCGGAGACGTAGGCAACATTGGCCGAACTCCGTTAACAATTTGGTGTGTGTGGCTCTTTTTTCCGCTCCCACAAATTCTGGTTTACCGCAAAATTTGACCGCGTATTTCCTAACAACTGGTATCAGAGCCTGAGTTACGGTGATCGGTCAAATTTTTTGCGG
>NC_027749.1:12590469-12602354 GCF_000695525.1 Brassica oleracea var. oleracea | reverse complement strand
ATCAACGCATGCAAGTTGGTGATGGTGAAGAACACGTTTTTTCTCTTTGGTTTTTGGTTGGTAAGTTTGGTTGTTACACCAACTCACCACCAACTCACAAATCCCCTCCTATAAATACATGCATGAAGGAGAAGGGGAAAATCATCCCAAAACAAGAAGAGAAGAAGAAGAGAAAAACGTGAGAGAGAGAAAAAAAAAAAAAACTTTTTTTTCTCACAAAAAATCTTCTTTAAGAAATTAGGAGTAATTTCTGAGTGTACTTGGGATCGGGGTGTGAGTTGTGAGCTTGTAAAATTTCCTTGGTTGATAATAAAAGATCTGTAGCAGGTCCGGAGACGTAGGCAACATTGGCCGAACTCCGTTAACAATTTTGTGTGTGTGCTCTTTTCCCCGCTCCCACAAATTCTGGTTTACCGCAAAATTTGACCGCGTATTTCCTAACACCTCAAAGTCTCTTGGCGCAAGTATACAAGGGTCGTTACTACGCGAATAAGGATTTCTTGGAGTGTGGGAAAGGCTATAGACCTTCGTATGCATGGCGAAGCATTATCTCTGGACGAGAATTGCTGACTCAGGGTCTTATTAAGTCCATTGGGAATGGCAGGTCCACAATGGTATGGGGTGACAAATGGATCATGGACACTGTCCCCCGTCGCCCTGTTAATCGACAAGCCTTGATAGACGTAAATCTTAAAGTTTCATCGCTCGTTGGTACTTCAGGAACGTGGAACTTAGAGCTGTTAATGGATTTTTTTCGGCTTAATGAAGTTGATCGAATCAAGTCAATGGTTCCAGGAACTGTCAAGGACTGTTTTATTTGGGCGCACTCAAAGCATGGCGCTTATACGGTGAAAACGGGGTATGGGATGTTGGCAAAAGCTAAGACTGCAGCAGCGGGTCAGATATCACCTCAGGAGCAAGTAAGGTTCGACTTAAGGAAAAGAGTATGGAAGATACCCACCTTACCAAAGATTCGGATGTTTTTGTGGAGGGCTCTTTCAAGTGCCTTAGCTGTTGCAGAGAGATTAAAATCCAGAGGTATGGGGGTCGAACCGAACTGTAAAATATGTCATGGAAGCACTGAAAACATAAACCATGTCTTATTTCAATTCTCAGCGGCGCTACAGTTATGGTCGGGGGCAGGCTTCACACTTCCATCCTTTGTCATGGCTCACTCTCTTGAGGAGAATTTTTCCTATGTTTTCAACTTGATGGAGGATAGTAACAGACCACAGTCACTGATTCGTACTATCCCCTGGATGTTGTGGCTAATTTGGAAGAACATGAACTCAATTCTCTATGCAGATACGCAAGAATCGATGGAGAGACTATTAAGGGATATGGGCATTGTCGAGTTTAAGAGATCTTGGAGTGCCAAGGGTGATCATTGCTATTGATTATCATAAGGTATTAGAAGCCATTAATGCACCTCGTCAATGGCCTCGGTTCAGGGATTTGGTAGAACAAGTGGTAAATTTCAAGGAAGCTTTTGAGAGCTTAGTTTTCGAAGGAGAAAAAGTGTCGGCGAATGGGATTCCTCGCGACATAGCTAAGAGTGTACTGCGAGATGGACGATTCCATTCGTACTTAGCATTGGGAGGGCCTTCATGGCTGCATGACCGGATCGCTAGAGAAAACATGGGAAGTGACGATTGATTCTTATTTAGAATGTTGTCGATTTTTATTTGATTTCCCGTGCCTTAATGTATAAGGCATTAAACTTTGTTGAGGTCACCCCCTCTTTGATTTATATCAAATCCAGACGTTCAAAAAAAAAAACATAGCAGTGACTTTGAGGTGTATTTAACAACAACAACAAAAACTTAATGATTACCAAAAAAAACGTAATCTCAAAACACGCATTACCTGCATGCACATATACTTTTTTTATTTAGCTGTATACATTTTTGTCAACAGTAGTGAATGCACACAGAAAAAAAAACAGTAATGCATGGATGAAGAGAAAAAGACAAAAATAGTATTAAATCAAGTTTTTGTTCTCAAACTAGCACTCAAGGTCAAAAGTCACAAAAATAGCAATTAATGTTTTATCAAAAGTCACAAACTTAGGGTTTAGAGTTAAAGGGTGAAGTTTACGATTTAGGGTTTAGGGTTTAGGGTTTAGATTTTGAAAAATAGTATTAAATCAAGTTTTTGTTCTCAAACTAGCACTCAAGGTCAAAAGTCACAAAAATAGCAATTAATGTTTTATCAAAAGTCACAAACTTAGGGTTTAGAGTTAAAGGGTGAAGTTTACGATTTAGGGTTTAGGGTTTAGGGTTTAGAGTTTAGGGTTTAGGGTTTAGAGTTGAGAAATGAGGTTTTGGGGATAAGATTTCAAATTTTGAAAAATAAAAAAATTAAAATTTTCAAAAGATAAAATACTATTTTGGTCATTTTAGTTTTTGAGTGCTATTTTTGTGATATAAACTTAGAAATATGATATTTTGGAGATTTGCCTATGGATTAATGCATATATAATATTAAAATTAAAGATCCAAATAAAGAAAGAGTGATAATGTTTTCTCAAGCAGGTGCCTTATGTCGTTGGTACCGTAGTGGAAATGGCACCAAAGACTTCCACTCTTCGTTTGTGACCATATCTTCTAATAATCTTTGATTTCAACAAAAGAAAACACTACTTTTCCTAAGCGATTAACTTTAGTTATAATATCTTTGATGCCCACTCTCTTAACCTATTCAATCATTTCATTAGCTAATATATACCCCGATAAGTATAATATCAGATATTTTTGTGCAAGATCAAAATAAGCTTTTTCCAAAATTAGTTTTTAACTATATGCCCTTCATATAAAATAATCTAAAATTATATAACTTAATTAGATCCAGCCCAAAATACTAAGAGAGTTTTACACTAATAAGGTGATGATTGTTTGAGGTAGTTTTTAGTTTTTGTTTCTAGTTTTTAGATTTTGGTTTTAGTTTTTAGTTTTTGGTTTTTGGTTTTTAGCTTTTTATTTTTTATTTTCAGCTTTTTATTTTGATTTTAGTTTTTAATTTTTGGTTTTTGGGTTTTAGCTTTTTATTTTTGATATTCAGCTTTTTATTTTGGTTTTTGGTTTTGCTATAGTTTTTAAGTTTTTCAAAAAATCAAGTAATACATTATTTTAAAATAATACAACAAAAATACAAATAAAACATTTAGAAGTTACTATTAAAATTGATCAAAGTATTGTGATTCTTATTTAAAACATAAAAATACATTAACATTTTTTTAATTACTATATTTTTTAAAAACTTACATTATACTAAAATATAAATCATAAATATATCTAAATTGCTTTTTTATTTTTTAAAACTTGAATGGCAAATTTTTATTTTAAAAATTTATTTATTATATTTGGTTATTAAAAAATATTTTATGTTTTATACTTTTTAGTTATTTTTAAATGTCTAATAATTATTAAAATTATTCAATACTTCTATTTATAGAATTTAAAACTAATTTTACAATTAGTTAATATTATAAATAAATATCTAAATTTATTTTACAAATATGAAATAAAAATAAATTATTTCACATTATTAAAACAAAATTACTTTAAAAAAAAGATAGAAAGTATAGACATATAATGGTCATGTATTTTATATTGATATTTAAAAAAATAATAATTTAAAAGGTATATATATTCAAAGTAAACGTACACTTTACAAAACCACCAAAACATGGCTTTTGGTTTTTCTTTGAAATTTGGTCAAAACATCTAAAAACCAGTTTCTCTATTTTATAGGAAAGCTTTTTTGTCAAAATCTTGATCGGTTAAAAAACTAGTTTTTGCAAAATTAGTTTTCCTAATTTTTAGGGAATCAAAACTTGATTGGATAGAAAATGGTTTTTGAAAAAACAAAAGCCAAAAACTAATCTAGAAACTGAAAACAATGAACCTCTAAAAGCAACCAAATCGAGATAGTCTCACGTGAATTTCTCAAGTAGGTTACTCGTAATTTAATACAACTGACTTGTTAAACCACTTATTATTAAACATGTGGCAAAGGAGTTCTAGTGGATATCTAACAAGTTCTTGTTTAAAAACTTTTGTTTCTCTTTCATAATTTTTTTTTTAATTCTATATTTTATTACTACGATATCATCCGATGGACATATTCTAAAAATCACTGAATAAAAATCTAAAGCTTGAGGAACATATTACCATTGAAAACATATTATCAGTTGATGAGTATGTAATTATGTTATTTAAGATTTTTGCATCTTAAGAGGAGGGAAGCTGATTATCTTGAACTCACATTGGAACATGCCCAAAACATTCTAAATCAGACGAGCAAGTTGTGGATAGGCGAGTTGTGGACAAATGAATTGTATAGAAAAAAAGTAATTAACGATTTGTGATTTTGTAGTTTAAACAAAAAATATATGTTTTGGCAGTTTTGACAAGAATACAATTTTTTGGGTTGACATGAAAATATGATTTGATGTTTTAGTCGAAATAATTTTTTGGGCTAGCAGAAAGAATATGTTTTTTTTATAGAAATATGCAATCTTACAGTTTTGGTGATAAAGTAGAATTCTACGATTGTGACTTAAATATGACAAGAAAAATTGTTTTTGCTGTTTTGATGATAAAATAGATTTTTTTGGTTTTCATGGAAATGTGATTGTGTGGTTCTGAAAACAAAATGAAATTTTGTAGTTTGATGTTTTAAAATATTTTGCAGCTTTGGTGGGAAAAGTGTTATTTCTACTGTTTTGAGAAAAAAAATGATTTTATGTTTTTGGGAAAATGTAATTTTAAAGTTTGATGGAAAAAATGTGTTTTGCGGCTTTGATGAAAAATGAATTGTTATTTTTTCAGGGAAAAATAGATTTTATGATTTTTGTGAAAAATATATTGCAGTTTTTTTCTAGAAAATATAATTTATGATTTTATGCTAAAAATATGATTTTGTATTATTAAATAAATGCAAATTTTAACTTTAACGAATAATTTTAATTTTAATTTCTAACAGAAAATAAATATTTAGTTAATTTGAAAACTTTATTTTTTTTTATTTTTTATTGTGGTTTAAACTATTCTATTTATTAGTATCGGTTTAGTTATGTGGATAATTGAAAAACTTATAATATAAAAAGAAAATGGAGTGAATATCAATACAAGTTGCTTTCTTTTGGTAGTTTACATAGGGATAATTGAGTCACTGCACCATAATAAAAATGTGTCTAAAGTGAAAAGTATGTTTTGTGTAATAACACTTTGAAAAGTGTACCTAGATGTAATATTCTCAATTCATAAGATAGAATTAAAATCACCTTTACTATTTAAAATTTAGTAGAATACAAAGAAACATTAGGATACATAATATAATTAACTTTGATAGATCGTAGAGTAAATAACAGAACACATTATACAGAATGTAAAACATAAACTGTGAACATTAGATTTTGAAAAGGAAAAAGAAAAAAATGATTTTTTTTTTCAAAATGATATTTCAATATATTCACATGGATATTTATTTTATATATTTCTTAATTTTAATATTTTAAAAACATTTATTTATATTAATGTTATTTGATTAAGGATAATTTAGACAAAAATGACAAAATAATGGCATTTTCAAGGTATAATATATTAGTTAATTTGTCCATTTTTTTTTCCAAATTTCCCTTAATTATAAACAAAAATATTTTGAAATATTTTAAAACCTAAAACAAATACGAACAATAGCATTTATTCTTTAGTGGTACTCATTTTCATTATACACATGTAGCAACTGTAATTTATTAAAAATGCCATTTTAATATTTAAAGAAAGGATATAAGTTCAAAATAATTGTCAACAATAAACCAAAGTTAGCCAATTTTTTTTTTTTTTGAGAAAACTTTAAGCCAAAATTTGAAAGCACTAAATCCAAAAAACCATGTGAAAACAGAAAAAAAAATGTTTATGTATAAAGTAGTGTAAGAATTAGGATGTCAAAATAGATACAAATTAGTGGATTAATTATGTTTTTTGTTAGAAATATTTTTCTACCAAAAATTTCCTATCAAATTACAAAAACATTTATTTTCATCAAAACCATAAAAGCTTATACAACATATTTCATCCTGGACGACACAAAAGCATTGTTTTTTTTCATTATCCGTTTTTATTGAAAAAATTGCTTGAAATACACTTAATTAGAAATTGTTCGGAATCAGATGGTCGATCGAGATAGATGGCATTTCACCAATAATGAGAAATATACTGTGAACTATCCCGACAGAGAAAAAGCATTACTGATCCAAGGACCAAATGTTACTCTTTTAAAAGTTTTTTCTTGAAAATACGATGCATGTCAAAAATAAAACATTTTTTAATGAAAAATAGTGTCAGGATGTATTTCGGTAAAGAAAAATCTGTGAGTGAGAGGAATACAAAGGGACATACCATGTGCAAGATGTAGAAAAACCGAAGAGTCAATTAACCATGTGTTTTTCGAATGTCCACTGACGGTTCAAGTCTGGGCTCAAAGGTTCCTTCAAACCCGTACACTTTCCCTACTCTATCACTCTTCGCAAACATAGATTACTTGTAGTGGAAGGTTTATCCGTACATGGATGATCATCAATTTGTTTGGGTCATATAATATATTTGGAAAATAAGAAACAATAAGGTTTTTAGTAATATAGATATTAATCTAAGAGATATTCTTAAGTTGGCAAAAATTGTTTGAAGAAAATCTTAGTAAGAAACAACAAGCTTCAATCACGCAGAGGGTTACTTAATCTAGGGAGCTTTGAAGTGACAAACTTACCTCACGTACCGAGAAAATAGTGTTTTATGGATGGGTCATGGAAAGAACATGTTTAAGAGTATCCATTTTTTCAAAATGGTAAAAATATGGTTTAGAAAAACAAAAACAAAAAATTGTTTGAAAAACCATAAACAATCAATCTCAAACGACACTGGTTTTTTATTGGTTAGTTCAAAGAGGCGGATAGAAATGTTTGGGATTTGCGAAAGTAACACTGATCTTTTGTCTGTTTCTCGTCTCTTTCACTATGCTCACAGATCTCTCTCTGAGCAATTAAAATTTTTCCCAAAGCGATAGTGAGAGGAGAAGATGGAATTGTTGGAACTATTTTTTGCGCATTATGAATAAGGTATTCTTTTTTTTACATCGTATGAATAAGGTATTCATATGTCAAAAATGAAGTTTTATTTGAAAGAGAAATGGAGGTGTAATGTGTGTGATTTGAGAATCTTGTATAAAGTAGGGGTGGGCAAAAAAATCAAACCGAACCGATCGAACCGAACCGATCCAACCTAAACCGATTCGAACCAAACCAAAGTCCATTTAAAATCATTCGGTTGAAGATTTTTCCAACCCGAACGGTTCAGTTCAGTTCGGTTTAAACCGAACCGAACCGATAAACCAAAGTGTTTTTATAGTTATTTAAATTAAAAATATTAGTAATATCAAGATATTAAAATCCTAAGATTAAGCCCACGTAATTTCCTTTTGCACGAAAGAAATCCTAATATAATTTGATTTCCATGACACTTCGTCTAACTTTTGTAATATTCGTCATTAAGCCCACATAATTTCCATGTTAATTTTTTTCAATAGCGTATACTTTTAAACCCTAAAATTAAAACCTAAACCAAGTCTAATTAAAAACAAAAGTTCTCCGCAACGTCTCTTTTCTGCGTCTCCTACTCTCATTCCTGCCTATTTTTCCTTTTGGTGGTGTCAATTCTAATAACTTCAAGTGAGATTTTTAATATCAAGTTCTAAGAATTTGTTAAATATATTTATACAACTGAAAAGTGAAAACATCAAACTATTCTTTTAGCTTATGTATTACATATATTTATTATGACCAACGCGATTATTTCATGACAACCATACATTTATGTATTAAAACATGATTTCTTGTACAATAAATAAACTAAGAGAAATTCAATTAAACCGAACCGAACCGAAATACAAACCGAATCGAATACAAACCGAACCGAATATAAACCGAACCGAACATAACCGAACCGAAATCGATCCAAACCAAACTAACTATGGTTTACTTCAGCTGGAAAAATTCTAGAACCGAACTAACCAAACCGAACCGAACTCGAACTGAACCGATAAAATAACCGAAGTGCCCACCCCTAGTATAAAGTAGCAAATACATACATTAGATATTTGATCTTGGATTTGGGTTTTGATTTGTTAGTTGGACTTCATGTTCATTAACTTAAATCAAACATATGTTGATCTTTTATATTGATAAAATATAAAAACAAAATCTATTTTAAAGTATATTATTTAGTTTGAATTGGTCAAACAAAAATAATTTTACTCTTTAATTTTTTGGTCAAAATGTGGAATAAAATCACATAATAATTGACAAGAATTAAAGACTCCATTAGTGCAACATGGAGGTTTCATTTTTTGTGTTGAAAAATGAAACTTGTGCTTCTCATGATTTTTCTATAAAAGGGCTTGCTAGCATTATAGAAAATACACACATTCATACAATCAAGAAATATTTCTCCCACTCAGAATAGTTATGCTAGTATTTGTTTATTTATTTTGAGTCTGAGAGTACATCACAGAAATAGGGTCAATAGATTCTGTTTTTCGGTGGTGGTAAACAGAAACAATGCTGCAGTTGTATCCTGGGAATCTGAGTGCCGTGAAACCGTCACACTACGGAGAGTTTAAAGATTTAAGGAAAGAGATTAACTATCTCGACTCTGCAATTCTTCTTTATTTTTATATTTTGGTATTGAAATTTTAATTTATATTCTTATTATTCTTTACAAATATTAGTTGTCCTATGGTAGTAAAATAAGGTTCCTACACTCTTAAATCTCTTATTTTCATTGTTCATCTGAATGTATGTATCTAGAATGAGAAGAGGAATGACTATTATATAGTCACTAGGCCTGGGACTTTTATCCGAGATCCAGATTCGATCCGAGTTCCGATCCGGATCCGATCCGAAAATCCGGATATCCGGAGAGGCCGAATCCAGATCCGGATCCGGATATTATAATTTTTAGAAGGATATCCGACACCCGAATATCCGCGAACCCCGGATCCGGATAAGGATAGTAAAATTACGTATCCGCCGGATAAGGATCCGGATCCGGATATTATAATTTTTAGAAGGATATCCGACACCCGAATATCCGCGAACCCCGGATCCGGATAAGGATAGTAAAATTACGTATCCGCCGGATAAGGATCCGGATCCGGATATTATAATTTTTAGAAGGATATCCGACACCCGAATATCCGCGAACCCCGGATCCGGATAAGGATAGTAAAATTACGTATCCGCCGGATAAGGATCCGGATCCGGATATTATAATTTTTAGAAGGATATCCGACACCCGAATATCCGCGAACCCCGGATCCGGATAAGGATAGTAAAATTACGTATCCGCCGGATAAGGATCCGGATCCGGATATCTTAAAATTGCCCGGATACTCAATCCGTCCCAGGCCTAATAGTCACTAACCAAACCTTACGCTTGTCATAGACCAAACAGTAAACGTTGGCACAAAATGGAGATTCTCATCATAATTATATGGATGTGCATTTAGATGTAGGTTACAAAATCATAATCAATTTTGCATTCATACCTCGGCTACTTCACACTGACCAATTTAATTAGCAAATATATTTTTTCTTTATTTTATTCAAACTTTATTTACCACAAAATTTTAAAAATAAAGACAAATAAATTAAGTAAAGACTAATAAATTAAGTAAAGACTAGACTAACAAGTCTAAATTCTTTATTAATTTCCTGAATCATTTACCAAATTTCAAAACCTGAAATTTAGGTTTGGTCCAAATATCTTTCTTTCTCAGTATAAACAAAGTTTTAAACTTTACTTTATTTTCTCCATTTTATATACAAGCATTGGTAGTAAAGAAGATTGAGAAAACATACAATCCTCCATATTTCTTTTATCTTTCTCTTTAATTTTCGTTTGAGTCTGAGAGTATACACAAAACTAATTTCGCCAGGCTTCTGATAGAGTGACGCAAATCAGAAGATTTTTTGCAGTTGTATCTTGGGACTCATTACCTTATCAAACCGTCGTACTACGGGACATATTTTGAGTTAAGGAAAGAGATGATATCTCGCCTCTGCAGTTGAATCATCATTTTCTTAATCTTTGGTATAATCTTATTAAATTTATTCTTTACAATATTCAGTTCTCCGTAGTTTATATAATACGGTCCTATCAGGAGGGTGGTGATGATGTTGGAACTTCCTCACCAGACATGTGAGTACGAAAGCGAAAGAGGTAGCCGGGAGAAGAAGAGAAGCTAAAGAGAAGATAGCGACAGAGAGAAGACAAAGGTAGAGGTGTCGAAGAAAGGAACGTTCTTGTTCAATTATTAGTAATACATCTATGATCTATAAACTTGACACATGATCATTCTTTAATCTGAAAAAATTGAAGGCGTTGAGGTTATTGTTTTGTCTCAGTGATCCATATGTAATGCATCTAATTATTACTATCAGGAGTGTTGAAGAAGACATATCAAGAGATGAATAGAAGATAGAGGAATATGCGCCGGAAAAGACAGTATAATAACGCCGGAGATGGTAGATGAGCAGGGGGGGGGGAGGGGAGAAGACAGAGGTGGCATGAGAATACGGACGCAGGAGAAGTAAATGACCCGGAGACGAGTTGTGGTGATTCCATGGCGCAGGAGAAGACTGCGGCTGAGGAGGTAAATGACCCGGAGACGAGTTGTGGTGATTCCATCGCCACCTCCGACGTCGGGGTAGTGATTCACGTCAGACATATATGTATATTTACACAGATTTGATTTCTTGTATTTTATTTTATAAATAGTTAACAAAAGTTTTCTTTTTTTCTTAATAGCCCAGCTGTGAAAGCCCTCTTGGTCGAGTGGTTTGACCTCTTGGTCGAGTGGTTTGACTAAAGGTTCATTAATGCTTCTACATCAGAAAGCCTGGGGTTCAAACCCCAAAAACGCAAATTATGCAGATTATAAAAAAAAATGGTTACAAGAGGACTTCAGCATGGTGCAGGGCGTATCATCGAACATGGATCTCATAGGGCGGCTCGGAATAATGCAGTCAGACGTGCATTCTCGTATGATGGTAGTATTGTTGCATTCTCGTATATGGTAGAATTGTCGGCCGTAGAATCGTCTATATAATATTTTTTCATCGTTGTAATATCATAATTAGTCAGACGTTAAAAAAAATATTCTAGTTAAAAGTAGCGATTATATCGTGGCTAAAATTAGTCACGAATGTCAAGACTATGACTATGCAACCACGATTAGCCATCAATTTTTGTAGTCACGAAATTATAGCCATTGTTAAGATTTGTGAGAATGTGTTGTATATTTCTTATTGCTTACACCACTATATATAGTGGTTCATACAAGGTGGAGTCAAAGGGAGAATTGATTACAAAAATACTCTACATAATGACATGGTCAAACTCATAAAGACTAAGGTTGAATGGGTATTCCATGTGGCTGGATGTAAACCCCCAATGGACTCTAGTCTTGAACTTGTATGGTCTAGGTTATGGACCATCCACTTCATGATTCATAACACTCCCCCTTGGATGCCATAACCATATAGGGTTTGTAACATGCTAATGTTGCCTCATTAAAACCTCTCCCGGAAAACTCAAAACCCAATATGGTAAAAAGGGAAACCAGAGAAAGGAAAAAGAGTACAACACACATTACTCCCCCTGATTTGGACATCACTGAAGGTCCTTGAGTCTACGTGTGCCAATCTTGTTGCGTGAACTTCCTGAATGTGCAAGAGGGCAATGATTTTGTGAAGAGGTCGGCTGAGTTTTCACTAGACCGGATCTGAAGGACGTTGACCTCTCCAGCTTTCTGCAACTCATGGG
>NC_027749.1:12589962-12590304 GCF_000695525.1 Brassica oleracea var. oleracea | reverse complement strand
AGATCTTATAGCTTATCTTTATGATAGCTTATTCATTAATACCACAGCTTGGTTGGTTCATGCTGAGAATTCGACCAACCATAAGTATTACCAAAATTTGGCTAATTTGTGGTGATGGTCTATAACCTTTTCTAAGGTTTAATGAATAACCATTTAACCTATCTTAGGCTGGTTAGTATAAAACACAAGGAATTTAAAATTCCTCTATGGACTGATTTGAATTGTTCTTATAGAACTCTTCACTTGCTTACATGTAGTAATTTAATTCAGTCCATGAACAACTTTAGGAAAATGCTGTTCAAGAGAACTTCTTTTCTCATCTTTTGATTCTGAGCTCAATAC
>NC_027749.1:12585797-12587810 GCF_000695525.1 Brassica oleracea var. oleracea | reverse complement strand
GTCTCTTAGTTCCTCAGTGAGATGATAACGAATAATCATTATAGCTCTATGTTTTTCACTGTCAATGATATCATTGTACTCATTGATGCATTGTCCGAGTCCTCTGGATCTCAGGGCAACAAGAGTATTCTTTACCCATTCTAGGTAATTATCTCCAGAGAGATTTAGGGCCGAGTAATCTGAGGGTTCAAATCTCGACATCTGAATATTTAACGAGTAATTCAAGCACTCCGAATTCTATGTAAGCAATAGAATAAATCAATGTATATGATTTCAATAAGGCTTTCCCCCAAATCATATAATCTATTTGCTTAAGCAATCTTAGTATGAGAATGATCAATTGATCATTGCATTTAGTAATCCTTTTAATTATAATTTAAATTGGATTGATTATATATATAGGGTATTAAGGACTTTTAGAATTTGAATAAGGATCAATCATCATTTTATTAAATTAGATCAAGCAAGATGGATGAAATCAAGCAAATGCATGGATCAAGAAATAGTTGAATGCATGTTCAGAACAAAGCATTGGACTTAAACAATCTTTATGTGATTCCTAATGCATGAGGATATTTGGTTTTCAAAGATCATAAAGCAAAAACCGATTCCTTCCCCTTTTTACAGGGTAAACCAAGACAAGGAAATTTTATAATTTTCAGGATATGTCTAGAACAAATTCAATTAGATTTTCAATCAATATGTTTCAAAGCTGGTTTATGTTTTCAAATTAAACAAACATGCTTAACTTTAAAAATAACCGATTTAATCTAATTAGATGCAAGCAATATGAACCAATTTAGATTTTATTTTAGAATGATCTATTATATGTATGCATGTTCAGTTTTAATAAAACTATATGACAAGCGGATGCATGGAAATGATCAGTTCATGATATGTGTATGATCTAACAATTTACTAATCCATGTTTGATCTAATAGATGCTATCAGGTATGTATATATGATCAGTATATAATTCAATCATCGCAAAATCAGTTTTCAAGGTTGGTTTTTCGATCAAGATAAATTTATATCATTTGTTCAAACTATAATGAACCGATTTCAAGGCCGGTTTAGATTTAGATAAATTTTGACAAACAACTATGTGCTCAAATAATTTCAACTTAGTATTTATTTTAGCCTATGTCATAACTATTTAAATCAAGACTATATGTTATAATATTTTGATAAATACTACCTAGTCAAAGATATGCATTTAAAACAATCATAAAAGTTTTAAATTTTGATCAGTTACAATATAAAACATCAATGGTCAAAGATATGCATTGATTAGGATTTTAGTTTTGATATCTTTGGGTTTGACTGAAAGATTACGGCTGAAAAGATTGTGGCCGGAAAAAAAAATCATGGCTGGATTTGGATTTAGGGGTTCAGCCGATTATTGCTTAGAGTTTAGGGGATTGATAAAAATCAAGCAAAAAAGATTTAGGGAATTGATATGTATAATGGCCATCAAGATACATATCCGGTTATAAAACAAACAAGAGGATTTGAGATTTTAATGTGGATAAGGGCCGATTTGGATCGGTAAGCACATCGAATGGGATTAAGATTTTGATGGCCAGCTTATTCATCCGGCTATACAGCCGGTAATACGGCCAAACAAAGATTATGGGTTTCAATCCTTTAGTCAATCCGGATTTAAGGCCGGATCAAAATAGGAGAAAGGGAAACTGATTTTAAGGCTTGCTAGCTAAAAGGGGTTTATGATTTTCTCTATTATCTTTTATAATTTCAAATAGTTCTTAGAAACAAGATTCATATAGATCTTAGATTATTAATAAGTTTTATAAGTTTTTAGAGATTCTTAGATCTTTAGAGATTCAAATAATTTTAGAATCAAGATTCATATAGATCTTAGATTCAAGATTAATATTTGTGATAATTTTAGATCTATAGATTTTTATAAGTTTTATGATTCAAATAGATCTAATAATCAGGATTCAGATATGTGGTGTTCTTAAATTTTATGGATAGATTAGTTTACCTTTT
>NC_027749.1:12578638-12585785 GCF_000695525.1 Brassica oleracea var. oleracea | reverse complement strand
GAGCAAGGCTGAGGGCCGGAAGAGATGGCCGGAAAAGAGATGATCGCCGGCGGATGAGATTGCTCAGGTGGAGAGAGTCTCGTGCTGATAACGTGTTAAGATTTGAGAGAAGATTTGTGAGAATATGTTGTATATTTCTTATTGCTTACACCACTATATATAGTGGTTCATACAAGGGGGAGTCAAAGGGAGAATTGATTACAAAGATACTCTACATAATGACATGGTCAAACTCATAAAGACTAAGGTTGAATGGGTCTTCCATGTGGCTGGATGTAAACCCCCAATGTACTGTAGTCTTGAACTTGTATGGTATAGGTTATGGACCATCAACTTCATGATTCATAACAGACATAATTTTTTTCCAAACGAAAATTGTGGCTGTTTTCCACATATCTATAAATTTTTGTTAGATAGCCACAATTTTTCAGTAAGTATGCCATATTGCCATGGCTATATGGAATATTTGTAATTGTGGTTTTCTGTAAAAAAATCAGGTTTAACGTTATAAGCATTTTTGTACGATGGGATAAATTCTAGTAAATGCTTAATTTCTTTCCATTCTTTATATTTCTTAGTTAGAAAATAATAAAAATACATTTTTCATTCTGTATCATGAATACAAAAAAAGTATTTGTTTATCTTATTTTAAAAAATACAAGAACAGAGTCGAAAAATAAAATACAAGAACAAGTAGGATATTAATTTACGGGTGTCGTCACCTGCTGGTAATATTAATATTAATAATAAATTTTAGATAATATAAATTAGATATTTATTACTGAAAATTTAAATATATTTTTAGTTATTCAATTATTTTTTAAACAAAAAAAATTAAATCATTTTTCCAATTTTACGGGTTAGCGGATATTCACAAATTAAATTTGATTGAAAGCCGCTATCCCCTAGACTATATTTACAAAGTAATTTTGCCACATGTCATTTCTACAATTGATTTCACAAAATAAATATGACATAACTACTGAAATTGATGACATGTCTTATAGCTTAATATGACATGGACAATTGCATTTAATGTTAATTTATATTTTTGGTAAACTTTTTAAAATATGGTAATAACTCATATATTACATTTAATGTCAATTTATATTTTTGGAATTGTTTTTAGAATATGTGAATAACTCATAAATCATCATTAAAATAAATATATTCAAATATGACATTATAAATTTTGAAATATAATATAATTATATATTTTTATATTATAAAATTTTATTACTAAAATTTTCAAAAATGTATACTTTTTTTTTGAAAATTATAAAAATTTAATCGTAAAATTATTATTTTCTTGTATATCTACAAATTTTATAAATATTTTTTAATTTTAATTTTTGGTAATTATGCAATATTTACAAATTTATTTAATATATTTAATTAAAATAAATAGATAGAAAAATCTATATAAGATTATAATTTTAAATATATACATGCGTATTCTTAAAAATAAATTTTATGTTTAATTAAATCAAATTTATATTAATACGAAAAAGAAAATTTACAATATTTACAAAATTTACAATATTGATACGAAAAAGAAAATTTACAATATTAATAAAATTTTATTTTAAAATATAATTTCTATTTATCTGTTGAAAAATATTTTAAATTTTCTTACTGCAGGAAGAAACATAGTGCACAATATAAACTCAATCCGCATCCGCTATTCAAAATTTTTAAACAGGCCAATTTTCCCGGTTTGTCTTGTACCCACTCGAGCATTTATGAGGCTTGCCGTCATCCATTTCTCAAGTGTTTTGCAGGGTGATCCCGATTGTCTATTCATGTAGGCGTGCTTATGCTCACACGATGTGATGAGGGAACTCAAAAAATACAGCTCACCAAAAGGGTGTAGATCACCGAGGCACCTATGAGAGATGTGCGAAATAAACCAGTTATGCTTAGCCAAGACGCCGATGTGCATGCCCTTGTAACAAGGGCATTACTCGTGAAGTGTATACTTAGCGATCATGAAGGTGAATGTGATCTTGAGCGATCGTGAGCTCGGTACGGTGAGCATGAGTTTGATGAGTCGAGTTCCTCTAGTGTAGTGAACATTAACTTGATGTGGATTTTATTCAGTAAGCCAAATGCTTGTGAAGTTTTGACTAATAATCAGTTTATGGTTTTAAGTACTTTCCAAAATCTATGTTACGTGAATTTTATTGTTGCGTCTTTGTTCAGTGAGCTCTTGAAAACTTTACGTTTGTGGGTTTGATAACTCCTTATCCACAGCTTCATAGAACACTATGGTTGGGAGTCTTAGCTTGTCTTTTATAATGTGTCTTTGAAGTCCATTGTGCTCTTCCCTTTTTTAAGATTTTGTTTATGGTTATTCGCTTCAATATCCTTGGAAGCTTGTTGTTTTGCAGTTTTTAATGTAGGTCGCACATTAAGTCGTGATTCATGTTGTTTGACGTTGATTTGATTCGTTCTTTGTGCTTCGTCTGAATGTATGTGTCATCCATCTTTGAAACTTGAATTCACATCCTAAAGTTTAGGATCTTCTGATGGGTGTTACATAGTGCGGTTCAATGGTTTGCATGATGTGCTAGAATTTTGCGAACTATATGACTTATATTTAGACCACTTTGGAATGTTTCTTCGAGCTGGTGCATGATTTTGTGTCTTCGCGTATCCAAATGTTTGACCTTGGCTTGTATTGTTAGGGTTTTTACAAAATCCTTTCTTCATTGATTTGATATGTCTAGTTGTGTTCATGGTTCGACTCACCCGGTGTCGTGGAGAGATGATTGAAACTGTCTATTGATTTCTCATGTAATCTTTAGATCTGGTTGAGCGTAGGGTAAATGAGTTATTCGACAAGCAGTTGGCAGTGTTACCCATTCTTCTTGCCCTTGTGGAATCAATTTTGGGTAGAAGCGATGCAGAATGACACCATAAAAGCTTGGAAATGTTCTTTTCTTTGTAGTTTATGATGCTCTTGTTGGGTTAGTTATCGATTCTTGCTACTCGGGTATGTCCACTTTTAAGTCAGCGATTGTTGGTGATGGAAGTATGGTTATGGGAGTTCCATTCATACCGAGCTATTGTCATGTGGTTTTCCATATAGGATTTTTCTGCTTCTACTAGTTCAGAACTTCAGATGTGTGTGTTCCAGTCACTGCGATGTGTGTTTCACGTCGGATCTTCATATGATTATTTTGTGTTAATTTCTCTCCCCCTTTCTAGTGCTAAATACGCCATGGGGTCCACCCAGAAATTAATGCTATAATATTTGATTGATTGTGTGAAAAAGAAGGCTTCACTACGTGCTTTGAGCTCCATTCCATATTTATTACTTCATCTTTTGCGATGAGAGATCCCATGAACTTTTTGCTATATTAATTGTGTTACGTCTTCGTGATAAGAGGTCCCAAATCTTTATCCAGTGAGAAATATTTCAGAAATTGGCCGTTGATGATGTGAGATATATTATGAGTTGTGCATTTAGATATGCTGCATACATACCTTTATTAGGATTAAACCAAACGTAATTCTTAAATAATATCTTGTGTGTGCGGTATGAGATGTGATTGTTAGAGAGAGGCTTTTTTCCAGTTAGGCGATTAGTCTCTCCTTCAGTTACACAGAAGTCTCCTCTTCAGCTAGGCAATTAAGACTCTCTTTCAGCTATGCAACTAGGAGAGAGGTCTCCTCATTCAGTTAGGAAATTAGGCATATCTTTTAGCTAGGAATTAGGAGAAATGTCTCTTTTTCAGCTAGGAAATTAGATTTATTCTACAGCTAGGCAGTGAAATGGACTTTTTAAGGGTTCTAATTCAAATGTAGTATTTAAGATGTCAATTCATTTCTAAGTATTTTGATGCAAAAAGAATGCAGGTTCAAACTTAATCTAAATGCATTCAGTTCACTAAAGTAGTTTGATTAAACTAACAAGGTTCTAACACAACTAACTAGCAACTTTCAATCAAATGGATAAAGAAGAAATCATGGGCATAAGATTTTGATTTCAGATGACTAAGATTTAATCTAAAATGGCAAGGTTTCAATCAACACATTCCCCTAAGTCTAGATAACAATTCTAAGCAAATTCTTTTCCAAGACAAAAGCTCATTTACTCTCATTGATCAAACATCAAATTCTTTTGGTTTGTGTCAATCAAGCAATCATTAAGAATGAATCGTTCAAATTTCTAAACTTCCCTAACATCAAATCCCTTTGGTAGGGTAAGCTAAGAGCATGTTGAGTTGGCTCAGACATTTCATCGAACACCTTCCGGGCAATGAAATGTCTAGAGTTCTAATCTAAAATGGCCAACTCTAGAATAGCATTAAAATCACTCAATCAAGCAAGGAAATATATTAATCTACTCTAAAACATTCTAGATCATCACTTAATCATCCTAACCACCCTAGCCATGAATTCAAATATGACTACTCACTCATTATCATGGTAGACACTAAATCATTAGTTGATCTAAGTCTAAACATGATTAACGATCAAAGCAATCAAGTAAATACAAAATAATATGATCAAAATTAGATCTTTCACCCAAAAGTGGCTTTTGATTAGATATAAAAACAAGATAAGTCCTAATTTTTGGTTTAGAGAGTGTTTATAGGACTCCTAAAAACCTAGTGGGCCTCAAAAACAAGTCTGAGAAGGTCCAGCAAAACATGAAAAATCGACCAAATATAAATCTTGCGCGCGGGTTCGTGACCCCGCTTTGGTGGGTCGCTCCAGCTTCACAGCGGGTTCGCCACCTCGCTCCGGGATGTCGCTCTGGCTTCCTTCTCACTTCATGGATTTGACGCGCAATGTACCCACCTCGCTCCGTCTTGGTCGCTCTGGTTGTCGACGGGATGTTGGGCCCAGAGCGGGTACGCTACCTCGCTGCGAGATGTCGCTCTGGTACATAGCGGGTGTCATACCTTGCTCCAGTGGGTCGCTCTACACTCCAATCGTCTAGAGCGGGTGCATCAGGTCGCTTCAGAACCTCGCTCCAATTCCCATTTCGCTAAGATGATCATTTTCTACTCCTTAAGAGCCCAAATGTCTCCAAATACCTCCAAAAACTCCAAAAGATGCTCCAACACCTAATAAAGACTTATGTATGCAATATGGAACCTAAAGATGCCTAAATATTAATCTAAATGATTCAACATCTGGAAGAATGAATGACTAAAACAATGCAAATATGCAAGATATCAACTCCCCCAAACTTGTCCTTTACTTGTCCACAAGTGAACTTTCAAGAGCTCATAGGAGAAGAGGTTTGAAGGTGGGAGCTCATAGCCACAAGAAACACTTCCTAGCACTCAACTTAACATCCTAAAGAAATATAGCAAATAGTATGAGCAAACTCTCTTATTATACTCTAGCTTCTCTAGGCCTATCAATACTCTTATGCCTCTACACAAGTTGCAATACTCATCAACCAACAAGTTCCTTCAACCATTATGCCTCTACACAAGTTGCAATACTCATCAACCAACAAGTTCCTTCAACAAGCCCTCATATTAATTCACACACACACACACAAGGTGAATTCTCACAAATGGACATATGATCTCAATCATTTGGCTAGGTAAGCAAATGGTCTAATGTGAATGAAGAGGAGGGTTCAAATGCATAATTTCAAGGTGGTTATTACTCAAGAACAAGGAGCTTGATCATTATGCAAAATTTATCTAAGACTAGAAGCAATTCATGCATATATAGATCCATTCTCATCGTTCTACCCTTTTCCTAAGTGATTACAAGCTCTACCCTTTTCATCCCCATCCTAAAACCAAAATAGCACCTACTCACATCACTCACCCAATGAACAACTCTATTTTTCTTTTGACTCAACCAACTAGAGACTTTTATTCACTTTTTACAACACTTAGCTCCAACTTTTTCTCATTTTCCTTCCCACCTTCTCATTGATTCTCTTTTCTATTCTCTTTTTTTTTTCTTATAAGGGGGAAAGTTCTTTTGTACACAATCTAGAGCTTCATTCTTTCTTTTTATCCCTAGGATTTTTTTTTCTTTTCCCATGACACTTTGTTCATCTTTCTCATCTTTCTCACTCCCCAAACCCAAAATATTAATATTTAGAATACACAAACCCACTCACCATCCCCAAATGCTAGCTCATTATGCTAGAAAGAGATGAGAACAAATTTATGTCGCCTCCAATACTCTCAAGATTTTGCACATGACAAGCTATCAAAAGTGGCCTCACTCATGCAAATCAATGTTTGGTCTCAGAGAATGGCTTGGGTTGTAGGGTATGGAGTGCCATTTGGGTTAACAAAGAGTGGTATAATGGAATAAGATAACCCAAATGTGTATGAGATCAATGATCAAGTATGCAAGTGTCCATATGCAAGAGAGATTAAGTTCATTCAAGCCAAGTTCAGTGTGGAGCTGATTTTAAAAACAATACCAATATCAAGCAAGCAAACAAGTTTCAAGAAGAGTTTTCAAGGCTCGAAGCATGCAAGGCTTTCAAGAGATGCTTAAGCTACTTGATATGTTTAACTAGGGTGTCACTTGGAGTTCTAGACATGTGTTCTTTACAAGGTTTCTCCCTATTCAAGAATGCAACCTATATGCTCTAGACTCAATCCTAAGAATGAAAGTGATGCAACTACATGCTTTTTTTTGTGTTTTTCAAACTTTTCAATTTTTTTTTTTTGGTTTTTCTATGCAAATATGTATGTACAATGCAAGACTCAATGCAATATCATCAAAGCAAACATGATCAAATACTTGGTACCTCCCCCAAACTTAGTTCACACAATCTCTGTGATAGGAAGTTGAAGGAGAAACCTAAAAGAGTGATAAATGCAAAGAAAAATTGGTATATACAATGGAAAGGTTGGAGTGGTACCTCAAGCGGAGAGTGGAGAAGGAGGATCCTTCCCACTTTCAAGAGTGATGGTGAGGACTTGAGAGAGAAGCTCTTGAAGCTTGATTGGATCATCTTGGAGCTTTGGAGTGATGATGGCCTTTGCATTTGAGAATGGTGTAGACTTTCCCTTGCATTTGATCTTGTACTTAATAGCTGCATCCTTGAACTTCATTGGGTGAAGAGTGAGAGTGTGTGGCATCATATCAAGAGGTGGAGGGTGAGGTTCTTTCATCATCTTCTTCTTGTCATGAGCAGCCTTTGTGG
>NC_027749.1:12578015-12578456 GCF_000695525.1 Brassica oleracea var. oleracea | reverse complement strand
GGCTCATATTGAGGAGTGTGATCTTCTTGTTGGCAAAGTCAATGCAAGCTCCTACTCTTGTGAGAAATGGTGTTCCAAGGATCAATGGGACTCTCTTCCTAGTTGCCATCTTCAAAACAGTGAGGTCAATAGGAATGGTGCAAGCTCCAATCTTCAAAGGAAAGTCCTTGATGAGACCAATTGGAGTTGTAGAAGAGGAGTCCCCAAACATTAGTAAGGATGTGTTTGGTTCCATGTTTTAAAACCCAATACTCTTCACCATCTCCATTGAGATCACATTCACACTTGCACCAGAATCAACAAGAGCATCATCAAGTGTGAACTTACCAAGGGAGCAAGACAAGGTGAACTTCCCTTGGGTTTCTAGTTTGGGCAGGGACTTAGGTGTGACTGATGGATCAAGCTGCATAGTAGAGATGTCTAGAAGCTCTGCTACTTCTT
>NC_027749.1:12574113-12577870 GCF_000695525.1 Brassica oleracea var. oleracea | reverse complement strand
GAGCTTATCATAAGGTGACTGCTCAACCTCAGTGGTTCCTTTCAACTTTACTTCCTTTAGCCTCTGCACAGCCTCTCTTTCAACTTGATTCTCAGCCTTGTGCTCATCTCTCTTCAGATTCTCTGCTGCAACCTTCAGCTCCGCTTGTGCCTTTACCCTCTCCATAGCCTTGTGTTCAGTCTTATCCACAATCTGTGCTGCAGCCTAGGAAACAAATTTTGTTCCATACAAGAAGCTGTCAATTTGATCCACCTCTTTCTCATGATCACTCAACTCAATCTCAGAAGAAGTAGTAGAGAGGATAACATTGCAATATTCTTTGGGATTATGCTCTGATTTTCCTGGTAGAGATCCCATTGGGCGCTGATATCTTGCATATTTGCATTGTTTTAAGCTTCCATTTTGTATATAATGATCATATAGAGTAAGAGTTTAGCATCTTTAGGATCCATTCTGCATTCATATGTCTTAATCAGGTATTAGAGTGACCCATGAAGTGATTGGAGGTGTTTAGAGGCACGGGAGTTAAAGAAAAGATGAAAATGAAGTTTGGTTCGAGTTCAAGCCAATTCAACTCGGGGAGAACCAGCGCGGGATTGTTTACCCGCGTCGAGATGTCGAGAAGAACAGAGTGAAGAACTTCAACGCGGCTTGGAGAAACGCGGGTTCCATTACCCGCACGCATGAAAGGAGAGATCGACGGAGCGACGCGGGACGGAGCCACGCGGGTTCCATTACCCGCGCGGATGAAAGGAGAGATCGACGGAGCGGCGCGGGACGGAGCCACGCAGATTCCATTACCCGCGCGCATGAAAAGAGAGATCGACGGAGCGACGCGGGACGGAGCCACGCGGGTTCCATTACCCGCGCGCATGAAAGGATAGATTGACAGAGCGACGCGGGATGAAGGCCGCGGGTTCCACTACCCGCGCGCATGAAGCAGAAGACCAGCGAGCATCCGACGCAGGTTGTGTGACGCGGGGTATGCCCGTCGACTCCTACCCGAGCCGAGACTTTACCTTAGTCGAATTTTAATATTTTCAAGGGCTTTTTAGACTTTTTAATGAAAACTATTAGGTTTACCAAAGCCCTATAAATACTTTTGTAATCCCAAGAGGGGATCTTATCTTGTTTTCTATCACAATAAGAAAGAATTTTTAGGTGAAAGATCTTACTTTGATCATTTCTTCTTGTGATTTGCTTGATTAATCTGGTCATTAATCATGATTAGCACCGAATCATCATTGATTCTTGGGCTCATCATGAAGAGTATTGAGTAGTCATCTTTGGATTCATGGGCTAGGGTGATTAAGGGTGATCAAGAGATGATCTAGGGTGTTTAAAGTTAGATCTACTTGTTTCCTTGCTTGTTGAGGGTTCCAAATGCTATTTTAGTCTTGATCATACTAAAATAGATCTCTAGGCATTTCCTGCCCCCAAGGTGTATGATGAAATGCCTGAACCAACTCTTCAATGCTTTTAGCTTGCTTTACCTAAGAGATTAGTTGCTAAAGGAGTTAAGATTGCTATTAGACTTGTTCTCCATGTTTGATTTAGTAACATTCAACCTAAGAGATTAGATGCTTGAGTTGCTTTATCAAAAGAACATTCATCTAGAGATAGAGCTTGTTTAGCTTAGAGTCTAGGCATAAGGAATGTGTTTGATTGATAGCTTGCCACCTCTAGATTAGATTTGCATCACCCAAGATCAAATGCCTAGCCCCATGAGTCCTCTTGCTTCATATTGAGAAAAAAAAGATTATTACTTCATTGCATTAACTTATTAGTTCTTAGTTCATACCAACTTTAAAACCGGATCGCACTTAGCTTAAGTATAAACTTGCATTCCCTTTGCTTTAGAATCACCTAGGATTGGTTCAACAATCTTTTATACTACATTGATTTGATCTTAGACCCTTGAAAAGTCATGCATCAGGCGCTTGGAGGTTGAAGGCATAGAGGCAAACTGATTCTCCAAAGCCTTGAAGTGAGAGGAGAGTTGTAGGAACTTGTTGTTGAGGTCATTGTAGCTTCCATCAACTTTGGTGTGAAGGTTCTTCAGCTCATATCCAATGTGCTTCTCACTTCTAGTTTGGGACTCCAAGATCTGTTTCAACATTGCGTCAGTGCTACTCTCTTGTGGAGCAGAAGTAGAAGATCCAACTTGGCCTTGTGTAGACTGATTTCCTTTGGAAGAGAAGCCTTGAGAGTAGTTTTGCCTAGCTTGGTAACCACCTTGTTGGTTGTTGTAGAAGGGCTTTTGTTGGTAATTGTTGTACTGAAAGTTAGGCTCCTTCTTGTACCATGTCCCATTAGCATTCACAAAACATAGCTCTTCTTGACCTTCTAGACCATCAACTTCATGAACCACAACTACCTCCTCTTGTTTCTGCTCACCAACAAAGTTTACTTTCTCTTGTTTGGCTCTATCCGAAAGAAGCAAATCCATCTTATCTTGTAGAGCCTTCAACTCTCTCTTTGTATTTGTATCATCACCTCCACTGCCTCTGTTGCTTCTACCATGCTCATCACTGTAGACTGAATCAATCTTAGCCATATTCTCTACAAGCTCCAAAGCATCTGCTTCAGTTCTCGCCAACAAGAACCATTGCTAGCAGTATCAAGCTGGCTTCTAAATTTTGGCAAAGCACCTTTGTAGAAAGTACTAAGCAAACTCTCCATATTGAAGCCATGATGAGGACATTGAGAGATGTAACTGTTGAACCTTTCCCATGCTTCTCCAAAGCCTTCAAGATTCCTTTGATGAAATCCAGAGATTTCATTCCTTAGCTTAGCAGTTCTTGAAGTAGAGAAGAACTTGGTGACGAAAACTTTCTTGCACTCATCCCATGTAGTGATTGAATCTCTTAAAAGGCTCTTCTCCCATGTGTGAGCTTTGTCTCCCAAAGAGAATGAAAAAAACCTTAACTTGAATGCATCTTCAGAGACACCATTGATCTTTGTTGTTCCACACAGCTTATCAAAATTATCCAAGTGGTCTAGTGGTTCCTCCAAGGCAAGACCATGGTACTTGTTGCTCTGGATCATGTTTATCAAGCTTGACTTGATCTCAAAGTTGTTGTTTTCCACAGCTGGTGCTCTGATGCCTGCTCTATGCCCATGGATATTGGGTTCATCATGTGTGCCAATAGCTCTAGTTTGGCGCTGTGGGTGTTGTGGCCTAAAGTTTGCAGCTCCTTGGCCAATGCCCTCTCCATCTTGAGGCTGATTCTGATGGTTGATGCATCACAAACCCCAATCTGTCTAAGTGAGCAGTTTGGCGCTGTGGGTGTTGTGGCCTAAAGTTTGCAGCTCCTTGGCCAATGCCCTCTCCATCTTGAGGCTGATTCTGATGTTGATCCATCACAAACCCCAATCTGTCTAACTGAGCTTGTTGCTCTTCTTCTCCTTGCAATCTCCCTTTCAAGTGCTCTAATGTCTTCAACTCTTGGATTTAGGTCTGTTGGGCCTCTGCTCCGCAAGTTCATGCACCTGAGATACAAAAGGGATAGGAGAGAGAATCAGTAACTAGATATAAGGAAAATAAGACTTAGTCTCAAGTAAGGACCAAATCTCAATGTCAAAATCAACTTAGAATTGGCAACGTCGCCAAATTTGATATGGACTTTTTAAGGGTCCTAATTCAAATCATGTAGTATTTAAGATGGCAATCCATTTCTAAGTATTTTGATGCAAAGAGAATGCAGGTTCAAACTTAATCTAAGTGAATTCAGTTCACTAAAGTGGTTTGATTAAA
>NC_027749.1:12564415-12574042 GCF_000695525.1 Brassica oleracea var. oleracea | reverse complement strand
TAGGATTTTGATTTCAGATGACTAAGATTTAATGTTTTAGTTGCCAATCATTTTGTTCAAGTGATATTTGTTACGTTCACACGCGTGGGATTATTTCCAAAGGTACCGTTAACCAAAAGCCGTTTATGCAAAAGCTAAGACTTGGCCATGTCTCATCCACACAGAGATTACCATAGACTATACACAACAGTTGCTTCAACTAAAGAAACCCATTAACGAAAGAAAGATGTCTCAGTTCAACTTTTAAAACTCCCCTAACATCAAATCCCTTTGGTAGGGTAAGCTAAGAGCATGTTGAGTTGGCTCAGACATTTCATCGAACACCTTCCGGGCAATGAAATGTCTAGAGTTCTAATCTAAAATGGTCAACTCTAGATTAGCATTAAGATCACCTAATCAAGCAAGGAAACATATTAATCTACTCTAAAACATTCTAGATCATCCCTTAATCTTCCTAATCATCCTAGTCCATGAATCCAAAGATGACTACTCACTCATTATCATGGTATACACTAAATCATTAGTTGATCTAAGTCTAAACATGATTAATGATCAAAGCAATCAAGTAAACACAAAATAATATGATTAAGATTAGATCTTTCTCCCAAAAGTGGCTTTTGATTAGATAGAAAAAACAAGATAAGTCCTAATTTTAGGTTTAGAGAGTATTTATAGGACACCTAAAAACCTTGTAGGCCTCAAAAACAAGTCTGAGAAGGTCCAGCAAAACATGAAAAATCGACCAAATATAAATCTTGCGCGCGGGTTCGTGACCCCGCTTTGGTGGGTCGCTCCAGCTTCACAGCGGGTTCGCCACCTCGCTCCGGGACATCGCTCTGGCTTCCTTCGCACTTCATGATTTGACGCGCGATGTACCCACCTCGCTCCGTCTTGGTCGCTCCGGTTCTCGAAAGTTGTCGACGGGATGTTGGGCCCAGAGCGGGTATGCTACCTCGCTGCGAGAGGTCGCTCTGGTACAAAGCAGGTGTCATACCTCGCTCCAGTGGGTCGCTCTACACTCCAATCGGCTAGAGCGGGTGCATCAGGTCGCTTCAGAACCTCGCTCCAATTCCCATTTCGCTAAGATGATCATTTTCTACTCCTTAAGAGCCCAAATGTCTCCAAATACCTCCAAAAACTCCAAAAGATGCTCCAACACCTAATAAAGACTTACGTATGCAATATGGAACCTAAAGATGCCTAAATATTAATCTAAATGATTCAACATGTGCAAGAATGAATGACTAAAACAATGCAAATATGCAAGATATCAGGCAGATAGGAGAGATGTCTCCACTTCAGTTAGACGGGTTGTCAGGTCTCCGGGTCTCCAAGTCGCCAGGCCGTCAGGTCTCCAAGTCATCAGGTCCCAAGGTTGTCAAGTCGTCAGGTCTCCTGGTCAGCTAAGAAACTAGACAGC
Source organism: Brassica oleracea var. oleracea (assembly GCF_000695525.1). Classification (NCBI taxonomy): domain Eukaryota; kingdom Viridiplantae; phylum Streptophyta; class Magnoliopsida; order Brassicales; family Brassicaceae; genus Brassica; species Brassica oleracea. The sequence goes on along the minus strand of NC_027749.1, from coordinate 12,572,622 downwards.
TAGACAGATAAACAGCTAGAAAGCTAGGTAACTAGACAGCTTGGCAGTTAATTAAATAGACAACTATGCAGCTAGAAAGCTAGGGAGAACCTCTAGGAAGCTAAATGAGGCTTCCGAAATGTTATATATCCTTTGTAAAAGAGTAAGTGATAAGAATATATACATTATTGTATAAGAGCGAGTGGATGACTTCCCTTTGATGATTAGTGTGTAAACTTTATGCCGGAATGGATGATGAAAGTGTGTATGTCTTCTTAAGAATGTGGTTCAATGTGGAATGTCGAAATAATATTTAGAATAATTCCTTCATGAATACCTCTTCTCCTTTTATTCTCATCCAATCTCCCCCATTTGTTTCTAGCTCCACATCACTCATTTTAATTAATACTTAATTTTAAGGTAGATACAATGCAATTTATGGTCATTAAATTGTAATATTAATGATCATTCAAGACCATTGTTCAAGGTTTAAACCAAAACTTTAATCAAATATTTGACTAAAATTTTTCATGATTTTGCAACAGAACAAAATTTTACAGAAATTTGAGTTTTTCATAGAAAACTTTTGGATAATTCTGTTGTGGGTAGTATTTTGGACGGTCTTTTTATTGTCACATTAAATCTCTGAAATGTCGTAAAAAGTATGCGTAGATTAATTTTGTAATTGGCCATGTTTGATTTTATAAAAAAATCCTTCTATGAGAAAACCTTCCAAAAGTATGCCTTCGAAACTAGAGGTTTGACCAAAATATCATAAAAAAAAAAAACTAGAAGATTTCTACCAAAATCTGCTAATTCGTTAATTTTAAAATTAAATGTATTATTATTTTTGTCAACTGCCAAACACTTTACCAAAGTATGCTAAACTGCCAAAGACTTTACCAAAGTATGCTAACTAATTAATTTGTAAATTAAATGTTTTTTTTGTTTTTATCAATTGTAAAACTAAACTGATCGGACTTTTTGTCACATTTTCGAGACTTCTTGTGACATGATTTGAGGAGACTTCTAGAGAAAAACCAATTCAAAGACCCCTCATAGTATGCTCCTCTGTACGTTTCCTAAGAAACTTCAAATTTTTGCAAACTTTCACTCAACTGAAAAACTAACCTTGCTTTTACTAAAATTTCTCGGGAAATATACTCAATTTTATATTACAAAGAAAAGTTATTAGACTTCTTTAGTAGTTTTTTATTAAAAACTCATAAAATAGTCAATTGAAAAACTAAGTTATACATTGACCATCAGATTTATCTAAAAATCTTCTTGGTGGAGTAACTTTTTGGACAAGTCTTCTACGCAAAACATATCTAAATTTTTTGAATATCATACCTAAATCCGGTGAGAATTTGTGGTAAGCCTCTTTAAGCACCAAGAAATTCTTAATGAAAGATATCACTCTTTATTGAACAAAATCATCAAAATTGAGTAAAATGGACTTTTCAAGGGTCCAAGGTCCAAATCAAAGTAGTATTTTATATGTCAATCCATTTCTAAGTGTTTCAATTCAAAGAGAATTCAGGTTCATACTTAAGCTAAGTGCATTCAATGTAATGAAGTGATTCAATCAAGCTAACAAGATTCTAACACAACTAACTAGAAACTTTCAAGCAAATGGATAAATGAGGAATCATGGGCATAGGAATTTGATTTCAGCTGACTAAGATTTAATCTAAAATGACAAGGTTTCAATCAACACATTTCCCTAAGTCTAGATAGCAATTCTAAGCAAGTTCTTTGTTAAGACAAAAGCTCATTTACTCTCATTGATCAAACATCAAATTCTTTTGGTTTGTGTCAATCAAGCAATCATTAATAATGGATCATTCAACTTTCTAAACTCCCCTAACATCAAATCTCTTTGGTAGGGTAAGCTAAGAGCATGTTGAGTTGGCTCAGACATTTCATCGAACACATTCCGGGCAATGAAATGTCTAGAGTTCTAATCTAAAATGGTCAACTCGAGATTAGCATTAAGATCACTCAATCAAGCAAAGAAATATATTAATCTACTCTAAAACATTCTAAATCATCACTTAATCATCCTAATCATCATAGCTCATGAATCCAAAGATGACTACTCACTCATTATCATGGTAGACACTAAATCATTAGTTGATCTAAGTCTAAACATGATTAATGATCAAAGCAATCAAGTAAACACAAGAGAATATGATCAAGATTAGATCTTTCACCTACAAGTGGCTTTTTGATTAGATAGAAAACAAGATAAGTCTTAAGATTAGGTCTAAAAAGTATTTATAGAGGTTTAAAACTCGAACCGGGTCAACCCGACAAACCCATGTTTGACCCGAAAGACAAATAGATAAGACAGTTTTGGTATCGGCCGCGGATGGCCTCAACTCGCGCTGCATGGCCGCGGTCTGTGCATTCAAAACACGACGTTTTGGACTCGAATCCGCGGCCTGCTCGACCCGCGCCATCGTCTGCGTCTCTTGTCATCGCCATTTACCGCGGACACCTTGAAGCCGCGCTTCATGGCCGCGGTCCGTGCCTTCAGAACGTGGTGTCTCGGATAGAAATCCGCGGTCTGGCTCGACCCGCGTTGTGTGGCCGCGCTGCATGGCCATTGACTGTGCCACAGACAGGATCAGGCCGCACTAAACGGTCGCGCTTCGTCCCATTTGGTTGGGTCTCTTGGATCAAAATCCGTGGCTCGCCTTCGTCAGCAGTACACGCCCACAGTCGACCAGCTTTACTCCACCTCTTCTACTCAACTCCATCATGTCCACTTATCTTCCCCAAACCTTCATAACTTCAACCTGAGCTTTACCAAATTTGAAATACCACAAATGCATATGCTATGCACCTAATTGGACTCTAAATGTATTCTAAGTGATTCAAATGAATATGAAAATGGCAAGTAAATCATGTAAAATCTCAAGACATCAACTCCTCCAAACTAGACTTTTACTTGTCCACAAGTAAACTTTCAAGGCAAAGAAGGAGAAGAAGTTTGAAGGTGGGGGCTCATCACCAAATGAACTCTTCTTAGCCATCAACTTGATATCCTTGTGTAATAATATCAAATAGCAAGAGTAAAGACTTTTTCCAACTCTAACTTCTCTAGGCCTATCTTAACTCCTTTGATCTCTACACTCATCATCACGGATCCACAAACAAACAAATCAACCAACACTCACATTCATTTAGCAAAATCATAAGTGAATTCTTGCAAATGGTCAATTGGTCCAAGTCATTTGGTTTGGAAAGAAATGGCTAGAAAGCATAGTGAATCAAGAGGCTTAAATGATTTCTTTTTAAGGTGACTTACTCTCAAGAACTTAGTAGCCTTGACATTATGCATAATATATCTAAGAAAATGAACAATTCATGCATACAATGCTCATTTTCCATTGTTCTACCATTTTCCCAAATGTTATACAAGTTCTACCTTTATTTCCCAATGACAAACTCTTTTTCACTAACCCAAAACTCTAAGATCATTTAAAAGACTCTTTTTCCACTCGAACTCTTTGTTTCTTTTCTTTGTCTACTAGGGACTTCTCACTCTTTTCTTAACTTGATCTCTCTTTTTCTTTGACTTTTACCCCTCACTTTGATCTTTTCTCATTTCTTTATGGGGTTTTTAGTTTCTATGCATTCTTGAGCTCACTTCTCTTTTTTTTTCACTCTTTTCAAACTTCTCTTCTCACTTGTCCCTAGTGACTGATTTTTCTCTTTTTTTTTTCTTTAATACACTTTCTACCACTCTTTCTTTTCACTCATTTTCACACTTTGTTCACACTCCCAAGATCAAACTCTCAAATCAAACCCATCCCATCCTAGAAGCTAGACAATGTGAGTATTATAGCTAGCCATAAAGGAGACCAAACATTGTCGTTCCAATTACTCTCAACATTATGCACATGTAAAGCTTTCCAAAAAGACCTCACTCAACAATTAATGATGGCTTGAAAGGAACGAAGGGTTTAAGGAATGGACTACCACTTGAGTTGTCAAAAGATAGGTAAAAATGATAAAAATGGAGAGACAAACTCAAGTGTGTGTGAAGCCATGACTTAGTACTCAAGAGACCATAAGCAAGAAGCATTAAGTTCGTTTAGTGTAATTAAGATCGGAGTTGGCTTCAAAGATGAGTAAGTTTCAACAATCAATGAGTTTCAAGAGGAGTTTTCAAGGCTCGAAGTCTACAAATCTTTCAAAGGATGCTCAAGCTACTTGCCATGATTACAAAAGATATCAAATTGAGTTCTAAGCATGAGTTCTTTGCAAGGTAAGTTTAATCCTTGTCCCCTATGCATGATGCAATCCTAAATGCTCTAGACTCGATCCTAATAATGCAAATGAAGCAAGAAATGAATTTACATGCTTGTTTTTGTGATTTTTCAAATAAAAATTCGAATTGTTTTTGGATTTTTCTAATGCATAAATATATCTACACTGCAAGAAATGAATCTACATGCTTGTTTTTGTGATTTTTCAAAATTTTCAAATTTTTTTGGATATTTCTAATGCAAAATCTATTAACAATGCATGACTCAAGGCTCAATCAAACAAACATTAGACACTTGGTACCTCCCCCAAACTTAAATCACACAATCTCCGTGTGATTAAGATCAAGAAAGATACCGACAATAAAGATAATATAAAATGAAAAATGGTATATACAATGATAGGAAAGAGGTGTGGTACCTCATGGCTCGGTGTGACCGAGCTGCTCATCTGTGTCTGAGGTAGGGACAAAGGGCGTCTCATTGTCAGTGTCCGGAGAAGGTAGCAAAGTGACTGGATGCCTTTGGCGTCGGTTTCTGAGCTCACGTGGTTCGCGGACTGATGAGCGAGGTGCCTCATAGTAGGACTGAGTGGCAGTGGCGTCTCCATGATAAGAATGTCGGTGATCTTGTACCGGCTCAGTCGTTTCTGTTTGCATGTCATCCCGGATTTCCTCCTCACTTTCTTCTGTTATGGAAGCATGGGATCTCCTTGTCCTCATGGTCAACTTCTTCAGCTTTTCCACTAAGTAGTTTACGGATTTTTCTAGCCTTGAGATGGTTCTATCTTGATACTTTTGACCTCGCTGAAGTGCTCGGATCTGGTTGTGGGCATCTCGAAGTGGACCTTCGGGGAGAGAAGCCGTTCGTGGCTCAAAGTAATAACGAGTACTCTCATAGACCGTGCTCGGAGGAGGCTGCTCAACATCTTCGGACTGAGAAGAACTATCATCTGGCTGCTTCTTCTTCTTCCTTGAAATCTTCAAGGGCATATCTTGTGTGGCTGGATGAAAAAGTGCTGAAGAAGGAGGGTTAAATGTGAGGTTTTCCCTGTATCGCAATGAGGTTGAAGGAAGGCATAGGAGAAGCACATTGCAAGATTCTTTCCTCGACCCTTTTTGTAGCGATAGATATACTTCCCATCAAGGATCCCATACAAGAAACCAGTCCGGTCTAAATGTACTTCGTCCATCACAGTGAATTCAATTTCGTCCCCGACTAGTGGAATATTCATCGCTTCAAGCAAGGGTGTGATGAATCCCAAGATGAACAGCTTCGGTTTCTTGTCATAGTTCGTCCATGCCCACTTCTTGTAGTAGAGAAGATGCTCAATAAAGATCCCAACTGTCCCCGGTTGATGCTCATAGCGCCCTTGTCTATACTCTTTGGTAACCGACCTAATCCCGAATATTAGAAAGTGCAGTTCGTCTTGCACAATCCTCCTCGATTCTTTTCTTGCATATAAGGTGCTTGCCAAGAGCTTATGAACATAGCGAAGAGCCGGTGGAGGATGTCAGCGGATTTGATAGCGCTAATTTCATACTCACCGTCTCCAATCTCCTTCCAAAACTGATTGAGTTCACCCTCGAACTTCTTGAACTTATGCCTTCTTCTGTCCCGAAGCCCCGTTACGCTTGCAATCTCCTTGAAACCCATCTTGTAAGACTTTCTATCCACCTTGAAAGTGATAAAGCCATGACCCTCCGTGGCATTTGGATCATGAGAGATGTGGAATGTGGCTTCAAGGGTTGATAGGAATTGACAAGCTGGCTCCGGGTATCCTCTTTGGCATGTAGACATCATTTTCCAAAGTCCTATGTTCCCAAGAAGAAGCTGCACATCGAAGAGAATCCCCAACTTCTCAAGTATTTCCTCATCAACAAATAGAGAGGGCTGAAGCTCCATGGCCCTAAGGCGATTGTTGATTGCGTTGGCTGATGGTACTTTGACAGTTGGCTTCTTAGCTACTATCTTCCTCTTCTTGGCTTGAACCTGCCCCTCACTCCCGCTCGAGCTATGATCAGAGTCCTCAGCCTCAATAACCACATCATTTCCCTTATCAACTTTCTTCTTTGCTTGAGCTTGACCATTCTTGTTATTCGAAGTGCTTGCATCTCCCTCATCAATTGAACCTTTCTTTGGTGCTCTAAACTTCTTCGGTAAATCACCTGTTGTTTTTGTCATTGCCTTGGATTGAGAAATGAATGGTAGTGAAGTTTGGTTTAGGATTCACTAAGAGCACAAGAGATCCTTCAAAATGTACTAAAGATTTTGAATTTTGGTGGAGAGTCTATTGATTTGGGTTTTTGTGTGAGAGATGAGAGATGAGTGTTTGTTCATGGGGTGTAGAGAGTGACAAGGTGAGAGAGAGAGATATTTTATGAGTTAGAGGAGAGAGGTGGGCGAATTGGGTCAGGTTCAGAGGCGGTCGGGTCGGGTTTAAGTGCAATTGGGTTTTGGTTCACTTAAATTAAACCGACCAAAGAGAGAGTAACTTACCTAGGCGAGGCCGCGGACGGGAGGAAACCGCGTTGGACGGCCGTGGGATTGACCGCGGGTGAAGGACGAGACGAAGAGTTCTCTCGGATCGATTTCCGCGGACCGTTATAGTCTGCGTGAGATGGCACCGGAGTTTGGACGGCGTCTGGCCGCGGACAGCACCAGGTCGCGGAGCTAGGCCGCGGGACTGGGCGTGAGAGCTGGCCTTCTCGGATCGATTTCCGCGGACAGACGTGAGCCGCGGTCGACGTCCGCGGTCGGCCACCCCAAACCCAAAATTATCGGGTTTCTGTTAATCATGCCGGGAAATCCTAATACTCGAACCTGGTACCAGAAATAAAGCAAAGACACATAACAAGAATAAAAATAAAAATAATATATACAAGGATAGACATGGGACTTCCTCCCAAGTGAGCTTGCTTTAAGTCTCTAGCTTGAGTTCCTTTCTTTTTGGCTAGGCGGGGATAGGATCGGAGAGTGGAACCGATGTTCCTTCCTCTTCTGGTGTGACTGCCATGTAGAGCTTAACCCTCTGTCCATTCACTGTAAAGTCTCCACCATCTTTGTTCCAGAACACAATCGCCCCATATGGCCTAACTTTCTTGATCTTGAAAGGACCGGACCATCTTGACTTGAGCTTCCCGGGAAACAACTTCAGTCTAGAGTTGTAGAGAAGCGCTTGACCTCCAGCACTGAACTCTCTCTTCAAGATCTTCTTGTCATGAAAAGCTTTGGTTTTTTCCTCGTAGATCCTTGAGTTCTCAAAAGCATCAAGTCTAATCTCATCAAGCTCATTGAGCTGGAGAAGTCTCTTCTCCTTGGCACTGTTGATGTCAAAATTCAGCAACTTAACAGCCCACAATGCCTTGTACTCAAACTCAACGAGCTGGAGAAGTCTCTTCTCCTTGGCACTGTTGATGTCAAAATTCAGCAACTTAACAGCCCACAATGCCTTGTACTCAAACTCAACTGGTAGATGACAAGCCTTTCCATACACAAGGTTGAAAGGTGTGGTACCCAAAGGAGTCTTGTAAGCCATCCTATAAGCCCAAAGCGCATCATCAAGCTTGTCAGACCAATCTTTCCTTTTAGTCCCCACAATCATCTCTAGGATAGATTTGATTTCCCTGTTAAAGATCTCAACTTGCCCACTTGTCTGAGGATGGTAAGGTGTTGCCACCTTATGCTTCACACATTTCTTCTTGAGAAGACCTTCAAACATCTTGTTGATGAAGTGAGAGCCTCCATCACTAATCACAACTCTTGGGACTCCAAACCTTAGAAAGATGGTGCTTTTGAATATCTTGATCACCACTCTAGAATCATTGGTGGTACTTGCTACAGCTTCCACCCACTTGGAGACATAGTCAACAACTACAAGAATGTACTTGTTGCCAAAAGATGTTGGGAATGGTCCCATGAAATCAATACCCCACACATCAAACACCTCCA
>NC_027749.1:12560507-12564348 GCF_000695525.1 Brassica oleracea var. oleracea | reverse complement strand
TTAGAGACAAAGTCTTGAGTGTCTTTGAACATATGAGGCCACCAAAACCCAGCTTGTAACACATTTGAAACAGTCTTAAAAGTAGAAAAATGACCTCCATAGGATGATCCATGACAGTGTGTAAGGATCCCATCAACTTCTTCTTTAGCTACTGCTCTTCTATAGAGTTGATCTCTACAAAGTATGTAGAGGTAAGGCTCATCCCAATAGTATCTTTTCACATCTTTGTAGAACTTCTTTTTGGCATATCCCTCAAGACCCAATGGCTCTCTTCCACAAGCTAAGTAGTTCACCAAATCAGCATACTAAGGACCTTTCTCTTCAGTTGCCTTCACCTCTTCAAGCTTCTTTCCAGTTTCACAAACTACTACTACTGCTCTAATAGCCATGATCTATTCTTCTGGAAGCCTTCATCAATGGGGATCCCACACTCAATCTTCAGTCTAGACAAGTGACCAGCTACACAATTCTCAACTCCTGGCTTGTCTTTGATCTCAAGATCAAACTCTTGTAGTAGCAGGATCCACCTCAACAGTCTTGGCTTATCATCTTTCTTGGCCAAAAGGTGTCTCAATGCAGCATGATCAGTGTAGACTATGATTTTTGACCCATCCAAATAGCTTCTGAACTTCTCAAAGGCATAGACAATGGCTAGCAGCTCCTTCTCAGTTGTAGCATACTTCATTTGGACTTCATCAAGAGTTCTACTTGCATAGTAGATCACATGAGTCTTCTTGTCTTTCTTCTGACCAAGGACAGCTCCCACAACATAGTCACTAGCATCACACATGATCTCAAAGGGAAGATCCCAATCTGGTGGTTGCACAATTGGGGCACTAACCAGCTTATCCTTCAATGTCTTGAATGCTCCTAGACACTCCACATCAAAGTTGAAAGCAGCCTCCTTGCATATAAGCTTAGTCAATGGTCTAGCTATCATGGAGAAGTCTTTGATGAATCTTCTATAGAATCCGGCATGACCAAGGAAGCTTCTAATGTCTTTTACTGTCTTTGGCGGAGCTAACCCAACCATCACATCAATCTTGGCCTTGTCCACCTCAATCCCATTCTCTGAAATCTTGTGCACAAGCACAATCCCTTCCTTAACCATGAAGTGATACTTCTCCCAGTTCAGCACAAGGTTGGTGTCCTCACATCTCTTTAGGACCCTACAAATATTGGACAAACAAGCAGAAAACAAAGATCCGTAGACAGAGAAGTCATCCATAAACACCTTCACAACATCCTCTATAAGATCAGAGAAAATAGACATCATGCATCTTTGGAAAGTGGCTGGAGCATTACATAGCCCAAATGGCATCCTTCGATAAGCAAAGGTACCATAAGGGCATGTGAATGTTGTTTTCTCTTGATCATTTGAATGTATGGGGATTTGAAAGAACCATGAATACCCATCAAGAAAACAATAATAGGGATGATTTGCAAGTCTCTCTAGCATTTGATCAATGAATGACAATGGAAAAGAATCATTTCTAGATGTTGAGTTAAGTTTTCTATAATTTATGCACATCCTATGTCCTGTTATTGTTCTTGTTGGTATTAGTTCATCCTTATCATTTTTAACTACAATAATTCCACCCTTCTTTGGGACAACATGCACAGGAGACACTCATTTGCTATATGAAATAGGATAGATTACACCTGCATTTAGGAGTTTTAGAATCACTTTCTTAACAACATCTTTCAAGTTGGGGTTCAACCTTCTTTGATGTTCTATAGAAGTCATAGATTCATCATCTAGATGTATCCTATGCATGCATAAAGAAGGTGACATCCCTTTAATATCATCTAGTGAGTACCCTATTGCCTTTCTATACTTTTTAAGTTCATTCAAAAATTTAGACAATTCAGTTTCATTCAGTTCACTACTCACAATGACAGGATATGTCTCATTAGGTCCAAGAAAGGCATACTTTACACCAAGGGGAAGAGGTTTAAGCTCTACTTTTTGTGCTTTGAGTTCACTCCAATCATCTTCTTGGAGGTTCTCTTGTTGATCAACTGAGGCAGCATGATGAACTTCTTGTGGAAGCTCTATGAAGTTGTCTTCTCCACTTTTCTCCTTGTGGTAGTTTAGCATCCTCACATACTTTGCACTCTCCTCATTTTCTATCAATTGAGTCTCTCTATCAACTTTTAGGGCATGTTGAAGAGAGTCCTTAATAGCCAATTCCTCCAAATACTCTTCAGCTAGAGCTTCCATCTCCTCAATGTAAAATACTTGCCTTTGGATAGTAGGTTTCTTCATCACCTCCTTGATGTCAAAATGTAAGATGTTTCCTTTGCCAAGATGAAGATCAATCTTCCCTTCCTTAACATTCACAACAGATCCTGCTGTAGCCAAGAAAGGTCTCCCTAATATCAAAGGATCTGTTCGTTCTTCATCCATCTCTAACACCACAAAATCTGTAGGAATCTCACAATTTCCAACCATAACAGGGAGATCTTCTAGGATACCAATGGGAATCTTCACTGAGCGATTAGCTAGCACAAGAGAAAGTCTACACTTCTTGTATTGTGTACACCCAAGCCTTTTATCAATGGAGAGAAGCATAAGGCTCACACTTGCTCTCAAATCACAAAGACACTTCTCAAAAGCCAATTGCATAATGGCAGAAGGTAGAGTGGAGCTTCCTGGATCTTCAAGCTTCTTGGGGATGGTTAACCGCTGTATAATGGAACTGCATTCATGGGTTCCTTCCATCTCTTTCTTCTTCTTAGTCACAGCATCTTTTAGGAACTTGTTGTATTGAGACACTAGCATAAAGGCATCAATAATGAGCATACTAATCTGAACCTCACTCATTTGCTTCTCAAACAAGGCCTTGTATTGCTCCAAAAGCTGTTTCTTGAATCTACCAGGGAAGGGAAATTTTGCTTCTTATGGATGAGGAATGAATGGAGCTCCTTTTGATGAAGTAGCAGCTTTATTCTTGTTCACAACCTTCTTCTCTTCTCCAACTTTTCCTTTCCCTTTAGCTTCAATTATCTTCTCTAAGATCTCTTCATTGGTTTTCTCATCCACAATAACCACATCATCATCCACATTGATGACCACCTCCCCATCTTGCTTCTCATTATCCCTAATGAGAGCTCTAGGAGGCAACTGTTTACCACTCCTAAGGGTTATGGATTTCATTGTCTCCTTGGGGTTTTGCTCAGATGTTCCGGGAAGTGATCCCATAGGGCGTTTGGAGTTACTACTCAAAGAGGCAAACTGGTTCTCCAAAGCTTTGAAGTTGGAAGCAAGGTTTGAGAATTTGTTGTTGAGATCATTGTAGCTTCCATCAACTTTGGTGTGAAGGTTCTTCAGCTCATATCCAACGTGCTTCTCACTTCTAGTTTGGGACTCCAAGATCTGTTTCATCATTGCATCAGTGCTACTCTCTTGTGTAGCATAAGTAGAAGATCCGGCTTGGCCTTGTGTAGACTGATTTCCTTTGGAGGGGAAACCTTGAGAGTAATTTTGTCTAGCTTAGTAACCACCTTGTTCGTTGTTGTAGAAGGGCTTTTGTTGGTAGTTGTTGTACTGAAAGTTAGGCTCTTTTTTGTCCCATGTCCCATTAGCATTCACAAAGCACAATGCCATGATGAGGACATTGAGAGATGTAGTTGTTGAACCTTTCTCATGCTTCTCCAAAGCCTTCAAGATTCCTTCGAGAAATCCAGAGATTTCATTCCTTAGCTTAGCAGTTCTAGAAGTCGTTGTAGTATAGTGGTAAGTATTCCCGCCTGCCACGCGGGTGAGCCGGGTTCGATCCCCGACAACGGCGCCAAATTTGAAATGGACTTTTCAAGGGTCCAAGGTTCAAATCAAAGT
>NC_027749.1:12550386-12560329 GCF_000695525.1 Brassica oleracea var. oleracea | reverse complement strand
GTAATCTAAAATGGCAAGGTTTCAATCAACTCATTCCCCTAAGTCTAGATAGCAATTCTAAGCAAGTTCTTTGTCAAGACAAAAGCTCATTTATTCTCATTGATCAAACATCAAATTCCTTTGGTTTGTGACAATCAAGAAATCATTAAGAATGGATCATTCAACTTTCTAAACTCCCCTAACATCAAATCCCTTTGGTAGGGTAAGCTAAGAGCATGTTGAGTTGGCGTAGACATTTCACCGAACACCTTCTGAGCAATGAAATGTCTAGAGTTCTAATCTAAAATGGTCAACTCTAGATTAGCATTAAGATCACTCAATCAAGCAAAGAAATATATTAATCTACTCTAAAACATTCTAGATCATCACTTAACCATCCTAGTCATCCTAGCCCATGAATCCAAAGATGACTACTCACTCATTATCATGGTAGACACTAAATCATTAGTTGATTTAAGTCTAAACATGATTAATGATCAAAGCAATCAAGTAAACACAAGAGAATATGATCAAGATTAGATATTTTACCTAAAAGTGGCGTTTTGATTAGATAGAAAACAAGATAAGTCCTAAGATTAGGTCTAAAAAGTATTTATAGAGGTTTAAAACTCGAGCCGGGTCAACTCGACAAACCCAGGTTTGACCCGAAAGATAAATGGATAATACAGTTTTGGTATCGGCCGTGGATGGCATCAACCCCCGCTGCATAGCCGCGGTCCGTGCATTCAGAACACGACATCTCGGACTCGAATCCGCGGCCTGGCTCGACCCGCGCCATCGTCCGCGTCTCTTATCATCGCCATTTACCGCGGACACCTTCAAGCCGCACTTCATGGCCGCGGTCCGTGCCTTCAGAACGTGGTGTCTCGAATAGAAATCTGCGGTCTGGCTCGACCCGCGTTGTGTGGCCGCGCTGCATGGCCATTGACTGTGCCGCGGACAGGATCAGGCTGCCCTGAACGGTCGCGCTTCGTCCCATTTGGTTGGGTCTCTCGGATCAAAATCCGCGTCTCGCCTTCGTCTGCAGTACACGCCCGCGGTCGACCAGCTTCACTCCACCTCTTCTACTCAACTCCATCAAGTCCACTTATCTTGCCCAAACCTTCATAATATCAACCTGAGCTTTACCAAACCTGAAATACCACAAATCCATATGCTATGCATCTAATTGGACTATGCATCTAATTGGACTCTAAATGTATTCTAAGTGATTCAAATGAATATGAAAATGGCAAGTAAATCATGTAAAATCTCAAGACATCGTCGAGTAACTTTAGATAGTGTTATCTTGATGTCCAAAATTTTGAGTTCTTAGGATGAAATGAGAGAGGATTTACAAGATAAATAATTTATGTGTAAGAAATGAGACAAGAAGATGTACATGTTGATTTCCAGTTTAGAGTTTGGTTGTGATTGTTAATGATGGTTGGTGATACTGATGACAATGATAATTTTGAAAATAAATGATGAAAACGAAGATGTTTGAGTAAAAATAATCTATCTTAGAAAAAGCAATGATATTTTTCTGAATTATGTTAACTTTTAGAATGAATAAGACAATTTTAAAATTCAATAAAAGAGAGAGAGTTAATTTTGTATTTGACCATAAAAATTTTAGGTTATTTAAAAAAGTTTCCCTTTTATTGATAGATACTACTGAATTATTATTAATTTATAGTAGCTTTAAAACTCTTTAGTGTGTAAAAGATGATGCATCTATACTATTAAACCAAAATACCTCTTAGGATATTGCCCATAGTTTGACACTATAATTACAATTATATGCCATCGAATGAATATTCTGATATTAATGTTGGAACCCATTAAAAATCATAAAACAAAGAAAATAAAAAATGAAAAAAATATACGGGACCCACCTAAAACGTTTATCGCTAGAGAAAAAATGAACAAATGGATCAATCTATAATTAGTGTTCGTTGAAAAAAAAGGAAAATTAACCTACTCTAATATTCACCTCTACTAATAAAATCAATAAGTATAACAATACAAAAACTATAAAATTCACTCAGTCTAATTACGATGATGAGTACAAGCAACACAATTGTGGAAATAGTTGGTTGGGTTGTAGTTTTAAAATTTGTGCTGTAAAATTTAGTTTACAAAGTTTTTTTGTTATAGATGTATCGGCTGTAACTATAAAAATTAAATAGATTAATACAATGGTCGTAAGAGTTCCAAAAACAAGAAACCTTTAAAAAAACGTTACTTTATGATTTTTTTTTGGGAAACGGTCATAAAATCATATTTTATGATATTGGGCTGTTTTTATTTAGTAAATGCAAATCAATTGTTTACCCACGAGAACCATTTGTATATAATATATTTTTGTATTTTCAGTACACTAAAAAGCCCGGTTTCTTTTTAAATCTTATAGGTTACATTTAATAAAAAATTACTAATAACAGATAAATTACATTATAATTACTAAGAATAAAATTTTGTAATTTTTAAACTCATAAAACAATTTCTATGACTATAAATACATATATTTATTTGACCAAAAAAAATACATCTTTTTATATCATCTTCAACATATAAGTATATTTTAAATACATATCAACAAAATTGTAAATAGATTAGATTATTTTATATAAAAATACATCATCTTATAATTAACAAAATTTGACCAAATTTTTAAAAAGAAACAAATACCGTGATTTCAAAGCGCAGGTCAAAATCTAGTGTATGATTAAAATTTAAATATTTATAGAATATCTTTTTTACTTTAAAACAACTTTCTGAATTTAATCGGTAAAAAGTCTACAAAATCATCAATCTACATAGAATTGAGGAAGCTGTGGAATGCTCTCTACACGTCCAACCCTAATTAATTCAACTACATAGTCTCCTCGTTAATCCACCTTCGGGCTCATAACTCTATTATCCATTTAATGAGAGCATCTAAGTCAAATCTAAATTAGCTCATGTGTTGTTGAAATGGATGAGGCTAAGCGGATGTACATCTTTGTCAAATGCATTGTAATCCCCCTCGGAAAAAAAAGCATGTAGTGACAGACAGTATCTACTTATTCGTAAATACATTTCCGATCGAAATCGTCAGAACATTCAGTGGACCTTACTCTATTGTCAACAATGTTGTTTAACCAATCAAACATCTACAGTTCAACAGATTCTTAAAAGAAAAAGAGCTTTGCCTCAATGATGTTCAAATGATATTATAAGGACAAGATTTAACAAAATACTTTAGTATATACATAAATGGGGTACACCGTACACATACCTGTAGGCTCATATCATACGTTACGGACAAAGATATGTTCGTTTAGGACTAAGAATGTTAGTTGAAGACTTGGAAGTGGCTTACCATCGGCTATAACTATGTTTCAATTTGGTTCGTTTTTTCTTTCTCTTTTAACTTTATCAGCTCCAAAACTATTGTTAGTAGCTGCTCTTTTCTATCTGTCTTTTCTTTATTGTAGTGACAAATTTATTGTTACGACAGACCAAAAAAAAAATCTGTAAAAGTGTTTTAATTATAAAGTGGAAAGAGAAATATATAGAGACTGCTTTTGTGATTAATGACTACCCCTACTTACCCAGGAGAAAACATAATGCGGCTTACCAATTGTATTACAAAAAGAAATCACACATGTGTTCGTTTTGTGCTAGCTGGACCGGTTCAAGGTTTTCCGGAACTCAAAGTTGTATACCCTTTAATAGAAAAAAACGTATAGATAAAAATGTTTAAGAGTTTATATATGAAATTTATAAAAATAGTTCGAAAAGAAAATATATCTAAAACCTATTCTGCCAAAAACAATTTCAGCTTTTGTCCCACCAAACACGTTTGTCTCTGGACAAAAAATATTTATTCTAAAAACAATATTTAAAAATGGACCTCCTATAGCTATCGGCTCATTTGGTGGTAGTCCACTGGCGTTTGAGGGAGTATACCCAATACGGCGAATCCTGTTTCGAACTCCGCTGGCCACACGGATATGAGCTATTGCTTTCGGCTAATTTGTACTTCCACTCGGAGATTAGGTATGTGTCTTTAATAGACCTGGATTTAACCCTTTACTTTTTGAAAAAAAAATGGACCTCCTATCTCGAGAAACAAGGGTTTATCCACGGATTTAGACACTGGATACTCATTATTTACAGATTTTGTATAATTATTCATTACTAAATAACTACAATTAGCTATCAAACTTAAAACAAACACATACATACTGCATTTAGGGATTTTTTCGTACCAAACATACCATTTACGAATCAAAAAGAGGTTGCTTAAATTATATATAAAAAGTTATGTGATTATGTCTAAGAACTTGTGTCATCATATTTAAAATTAGCTAAATATATTATAAATATATTAAATTGTATTTAAAACTAGACTCTGCGTAATTTTCGAGTACTCCTTGATTTTTCGGTAATTCGCTAGGTCCAGAATTGCTATCCGACTAGCGCCTAACTTAGTTCGAACTGGGCCTAAAACTAAAGATAACATTAGACTTAGATAAATAAGCTTAGATGCACAGTATAATTTGTTGAATTTATTAACCAATATACCAAACGACCACAACTTAACTATCTAGAATGTAGACTGTGTAGTATTTTCATTGAAACTGAATAAACCCTATATGCTGGTAGTATTGTGGTCTGGTTGTGATTAGTTTGAGCGCAAAAACTGAATACGGTAAAGCTACCAGGGTTTGAGTTCCGGTTTTTGGGGAATTAACATTTTGGCATCGCTAAAGACAGAAGACCGACATGTGGCAATGCGTGATTAGTCTGAACCATTTTTCTAGGGTCAAGATACCTCTGTATAATTCAAAAAAAAAATTCTTTATCGTCACAATATAATAGTCGGTAGAGAAAAACGAACGTCTCGCTAAATAATACTAGAATAATGTCATATGCCGGGAGTAAGGAGCGTTGTCAAAATCCTATCACTGCTTTGGATATAAGTTTGCTGTCAAACTTCTGTGGAACACCTTCTTCTTTATAATCACTTTCGTCTTTTGGATGCACGTTGTGGTGAGTCGCCTGCTTTTTCATCGACTTCTCCTTCTCCTTGCACATCGAAAATCAAGAGCTACTACCACTAAAGTGTCAAAATTGATCTTGGATTCTGTGATTTTGGGGTTAATGGGTCAGGAATTTTATGCTTTCTAATTTAGTGTTTTTCTTGATTCATTCTGGTCGGGTCATGTAGGTGTAATCAGATAATAATTCAGTTTCATTCCAATTTACTATTGGTGTTATATTTTTAATGATATATTTGTAAACGGTAAACCGATTAACGTTTAGGTTTAGAATTTTCATGTTTCGAACTATGATTTTTGGAGTGTATATATACATATATATATATATATATATATATATATATATATATCTAAATTTGAAAAGCTTGACATTAATTTGTTTCTGGGAATATGTAATACGAAGTTTTTGTTTTGATCATTTCTAGTACTATAAAATAGTATTCTGGAAAATTATATTGTTATCCCAAAATTAACAGTGGAAAAAAACATAGAGAATCGTGGAATTTGCTCCACCAAATATGGCCATGTTCGTTTACATATCGCACTAATCGCAGGTCGCAGGTTGTTGTTCGTTTTGCTGTCGCGTAGCATGCGACCTGCGATTGGTCGCATGTCGCATGTCGCAAGTTGTTGTTCGTTTTGATGTCGCGCGACTGATCGCACGACCAGTCGCGGGTTCCCATTCAAGTCGCCGGAAAAAAACAGCGACTAAAAATTAAGAAAATTTTGATCGCAGATCGCAGGTCACGCGACACGTAAATGAACATAGATTTAGTCGCAGGTCGCAGGTCGCAGGTTTAGGCGCAGGTCGCAAGTCGCAGGTCGCGCGACACGTAAACAAACGTAATCTTAGTCGCAAATCGCAGGTCGAAGGTCGCGCGACATGTAAACGAACATGGCCTATATATAAATATTAAAGGTGTAGAAAATTTGTAGAGGAAATACTCCTTCCGCATCAGTCTAATTGATGTTTAACGATTTTGATTTTATTTCAAAATAAATGATGTTCTCATATTTCTATGTAAAATTTAATGTCATTTGAAATTTTTGACCAATTATAAAATAATGCATATTTTTTTTATTGGTTGAATTAGTTTTATTTAATGTTATTTTATGTAACCAAAGATAATTACATAAAAGTTTTTATTTTTTAATATTTGTGCAAAAACCCTTTCTTAAAATGATACAGAAAGAATAGTAATTTTGTTACTATTTGACGAATGAGAACAAAATCAGCCTTCAAATACTTACAAATCCCAATAAAAGACTTCATCTCCATGTGTACATGAGTGTGTCAACGACAAGTCTACACAAAGGGTAAGATGTCAACAAAGACCACACAACGCATCTTACTTTTAGTTTGGCTGTTCGTTGGACATTTTATCCTCTCCATCTCTCTCCTCTTTTTTTCTCTATAAACTCTCATCTCTCACATTTTTTTTTGCATTCTCCACCAAGACCTCAAATTTCATTTACCTTATTCTGACTAGCTCATGGATAACACCAACCGTCGTCGCCGTTCTAAACAACACAAAGTCACTCTCGAAGACTCTGAAGGTCCCTCACTATTCCCTTATATTTAGTTCTTACCTCGAATTTACTTGTTTACGTAATTTTTCATGGGTAGAAGCAATAAAATATAGATGCTTTTGCACATCTTGAAAGCATTTTCTGGCTTCTATGTTGAATTTAGTTCATAGAATCTGATTTGGCCTAGTGATTGACTGTAGAGTGGAAACGAAGCAAATGTTCACTTCTAAATTAGTTAAACGAGGGAAGTCCTAAGTAACTAAAAGTATCAAGATTAGTATTAAAATTTAACCCAAAAATCATTTATACTAATTTAATATCTGTTTGAGTTAAATGGATGAAAATATATGTGCAGAAGTGAGCAGTATCGAATAGAAGTTTATAAATATGACAGAACAAGAAGAAGATATCATCCTATTTAATATTTGTTTGAGTTTAATTGGTTGAAAATATATGTGCAGAAGTGAGCAGCATCGAATGGAAGTTTATCAATATGACAGAACAAGAAGAAGATATCATCCTTCGAATGTATAGACTTGTCGGTGATAGGTAACAATTTCTTTCTTCATCATCTTCTTAATTGTTTTTCTGTCGATTATCTCGACCGAAAGAAAAATGATATTGTATACATTGATAGGTAAATAAATTTAATATGCTTGTGTATTTCTAAGCAAACATACGCTAATTTAGGCATGTACTTACGTTTGTAGTTGTACAGTGTACAATGTTGTAGTGGAAAGCACATGGTGTCCACTAATTTTCTTAAAAAACATTTAAGTAAAGCTTTCACGTTCATTAAATTATATACGTACATATACATTGATATATGAAGCAAGAAACCTAATTTGCTTTCTTCATCGATAAGTATTTATGAATAAATGATTGGCTGGCTCTACAATTGACAAAATAAAATTTTAATGCCTACAAACTAAATAGAAAAGGGTGTAATTTGTTTATTTTTTTTTTTATGTTAGGTGGGATTTAATAGCAGGACGAGTGCCAGGAAGACAGCCAGAAGAGATTGAAAGATTCTGGATTATGCGAAACAGTGATAGCTTTGCTGAAAAACGACTGCAACTTCACCACTCTTCCTCTCATAAAAATAACAAACTTCATCGTCCACGTCCCTCTATTTACCCTTCTTAGTTTTCAGTGTCATTTATATTTTCTGCCTCACAACAAAAATTGGTGTAATAGTTGCAGTTTTATTTAGCATAACGAAAATTGTATGTTTATTTTGTCGTTTTTTATTTTAATGTTCTAATTAGTAATCAACTATTAATGATCGGTGTTGTTAATAATAATATTATATAAACAAATTTTTTGAACAATTAATATAACAAATTGCAATCAGGTTAAATAGTACATAAACTATATGGGTTACTCAATGTTAAATTTGGAATGATTCAAGTTTGATGACATTTTAGATGAACTGTGATGAATTTAAAGTTGTTATGGAGATATATAAATAAAATCAAAAATAAAGTTTTCCAAAGTTTCATGTAAAACTAAATTTGAAATATTTTACAGAAATCACCATAAACTCTTGAAATCAGACGGAAAAACTCTTATAAAGTTTCCAAACATTTAAGGTGTTTTTCAAATCATAGGTTGAATAATGGAAGAGTTTGAAATTAATATGGAAGAAAATTTCCAGATCCAACAGATAGATTTTGATTTAAAAAGCATAAACAAGAATATAAGTCTTCCTAAAAATTAGAGTCTAATAAAACCCCCAAAAAGTTGACCACAAACAAAAGTAGACAACTATTAAAATTGGGAAAATTGTTTTTTTATGCCAAAAAATGCATAATTTCATATTTTGTTCTACAAAAAGTAGAATTGACATTCTACACAGTAGAAAATGTAATCCACTTTTTTCATTGAATCTAATATGTTTAGAATACGCGATTTACGTAAATAATAGTAATCTAAAAAATATTTGGAAAACACTTTCTGTGCTTAACATATCCTTCTAAAATCTGTAGAATCCGGAATCTACACATTACTATAATCTAAAACCTGTAGAAATTGGAATCTGCACATTACTATAAATCTAAAACTAGTAGAAATCGATTTTAAACACGTTTACTGTGTTCTACATATAGTAGAATACAGATTCTACATATAAGGATAATCAGTTCCAAAAATATGGGAAGAAAATATTTGGAAATATTCAGTTTCTTTATATTTATTAAATCGATTTTTTTTAAAAAAAATCGTGATTTATAAAATCAGTTTTTAAATTAAAAAAATCAAAACATCGATTTGGAAACTTCTTTTCACACCATCTTCTTCTCCCCTTTGTTCTTCAAGAAGAAGAGAAAATGGATTTGATTGATTAGAAATCGAGTTTTAAGAGTTCAGCTCGTGTTTGTTCGGTTCAAATCAAGTGGAAATCAAACCAGATTTAACCGACGAAAACCAGGAAATCGATTTGGAAGACTTACCTGGGCACGATCATAGTAGGATTGAGCTTATGCAATCGTTTGACCTGGCCTTGGTCGATCAGTATATGCTCCGCATATTTTCGTTTTTCTGGATATATTTATCAGGATCGGATAGTTCTAATCGAACGGTTTCTTACGGGATCGATCGATCCCTTTGAGAAAAAAAACTTTGAACTTTAGTTTTTTTTTGGGGATTTTTAATCATTTTAGTTAAAATTATATTTTAATATTTAACCATTGTTTTATTAATTGTAATTTCAAATTTTTAATTGAAATTAAAGGTAGTATTGTCATTTTGAAATTATTTAGACTAATAGGACATAAATTATATGAGATTAACCTAATAGGACATAGTTATATTTTTTTGGCCTAAAAAACAAATTTCCCATTAAAATTTTAGTTACAGTTGAGTAATATAACATATGCTGAACAGACTTAAAGAGTATTTTCAAAATTCATGACAAGTATAACCAGAAAACTAATAAAAAGTATATATATACACTTTGATAACTTAAGAAAACACATTCTGACATTCGTTATCAGCAATTAGGGATTCTAAATTTTACATTTATTTTTTTATCAATGATATGCGTCAGGTATAATACTTCATATGTTTGAATATATAAGCAGTGACTACAAGAAAACACATTCTTAACGAAGAAAATTAACGAGGAAAAACAATCCTCATAAATTTGCGTCGAGTTTACGACGAATTTACGTGAAAAACTAAAGTCATCGTTATTTCCTCGTAACGTAACGACAAAACTGTTTCGTCGTAAAGTGGATGTAATTTTACGAGTATTTTACGAGGAAAAACTATTTCCTCGTAAATACGACGTAAACTTTGCGTGGTATTTACGAGGGAATAGTTTACGTGTATTTAGCGAGGAAATTTTTGAATCCACCAACTTTATAGGTGTTACACGTTTTTTT
>NC_027749.1:12543430-12548280 GCF_000695525.1 Brassica oleracea var. oleracea | reverse complement strand
TCCTTTTCCTATTTTTTCAAATATTTATAATTTGAATAGGATTTTTTTGAGGATTGTGATTTGAGATAAGGTGTGATTTGGGAGTTTGTGTGTGGTTTGCGAATGAGAGTTGTGGGTATATTTATAGGAAAGCAAGCCTCGTTAATTCCACGTAGGCAAAATCGTCGTTAATACCTCGTAAACAAAAACACGGGCCTTTGTGATTCCTCGCCATTTCCTCGTAAAAAAAAACTCGGGCCTTTGTAACTGCTCGCTATTTCGTCGTAAACTTACGAGGAATTTGCGACGATATGTAATCTTATATATACACCCGAGCGCTCAGTCTTTCTTTCCTCTCTACTTCCTCTCTACTTCCTCTCCATTTCGTAGCAATGGTAAGCCTGATTCCTCTCTGATTTGGTTAGATATTAGGTGGTTAGTATAGGGAATTTAGATAGGTTTGCGGATTTTATGTTATTTAGTGTTGATTAGGTGGATAATGTTGGAAAATATATTGTTGATGTTAATTTCAAAAATTTCATTTTTTTTTCCAGGTTCGAAAAGGAAGACTTACTGCCCATTACAGAGAGATCTTCGGTGAGCCGGGTAGTCGTTTAGACCCGTCCTCTTCTTCCGCTCCCAGTTCTTCGGGCCAGGAGACTGTCCCGAGACTCAGTACACTCAGAGAGTCTCTGGGTCTACTTCTTCTAGTGCACCATCGGCTCCTCATGTGCCTCCTCCGATGCCTCCTCCTGTGCCTCCTCCGATGGCACCTCCGATGGTTGCCGATATTCATCCTGATCTGATGGTGCCTCCTAGTGCTCCTTACTCGCAGTACACTGTAGAGGACATTCTCAGTCTGCCAGGCAGAGAAGGTTTACCAGTCATCGACCCCGACCGACCGGACGGATCTTTGTGGTATGTTGCATTAATTTTTTTTTAATTCGTTTAAATTTCTTTTATAACATTAAAAATAATTTATATTTTAAATTTGTATTTTCCAGGTGGGGGGTTGACGGATGTCTTGCATCGGACGTAACCGACACGATCAAGGGTTACTTCTCCATGGCACATCCAAACTGGAGTAAGACGCCTCACTACGTCAGAAAGACGTGGTTCAAAATTTACGCTGTAAGTTTCTATTAATTAATTATATATATTTTAATTTTTTCATGATTTATATATATACTTTCTAAAAAACTAATTGTTAATTTATTTTTTCCAACAGCAAAAATATAATTGGGCTTTGGGGATCACTGAGAGGGTGAGGAAGAAGTTTAACGCGAAAGCGAAAGTTTGCTTGTTGGACACGGTCTCCAACTGGAAGGGTGACTGGATCGTGAAGGGGTATGAGCGTGGCAAACCCGCTGAGCTCACCACGGATGTGTGGGATGGCCTCATCCGTTATTGGCGCCTTCCTGATTCGATTAGAATCGCCCAGGCTTGCTCTAACCCCCGTAACACGGTTGATGAGCACGGGAACGGGCCGATGCTTCACACTACGGGCCAAAAACCCCACGCCGGTGTCCGTTTGGAAATGGTAATTAAATATTTTATTAAATAATTTTTTTAATAATTATATTAATTTATTCTAACTTTCTTAACTGTTTTTTTTAGGCCAAAGAGACGGGACATCTCCCGTCTCTTATGGAACTTTACGAGAGGACCCACAAGAACAAGGCGGGCGTATTTGTAGATGGCAAGTCCGAGCAAATCTACAACGACGTAGTTGCTCGGGTTGAAGACCGCCAGACTCAGCTGACCCAGCAGTCTACCGACGGATTACCCGTCACCTTATCCACACTTGAAGTGGATAAGATTTACGAGGAGGTAAATTTTCAAAAAAATTAACTTTTAATTAATCATTTAATTTAACTTTAAATATTTACTTACAATATTTATTTTTTTGTTTTTAAGGTTGTCCCTAAAAAAAAGGGACGGACGTTGGGTATTGGTTCCGTCAATGATGTTCCGAGAGCGACATCGTCTTATGGTCAGCGACGGGATGATGAAGTCACGGAGCTGCGTAGAGAGTCCGCTCAGCTGCGTAACGAGTTGACCGCGACAAAATCTCGTATGGGTGGAGTCGAGGGCTTCTTGGACGTTATTGCGGCCACAAATCCGGAATGGGAGTCCATTTTGAGGAACATGCGACAACAACATCCCATTCATGGCGAGTCATCCGACGACGTACATAACGAGGCGGATGTTACGAGGAGGAGTGATGAATTCTACCGGGCGATGAACGACCCTTAGTTTTTTTTTGTTGTTGTATTATATAAATTCAAAACTTATTTATTTATAAAATATTTTCATATGAATTTATTTTTATTTTGAATTTTAATTTATTATTAAATTAAATAATTTTAATTATTTTTTTATTATATTTTAAAATTCTGTAAAATAATAAAAACGAAGTAAATTCGTAGCTAATGTACGACCTCTTTACGTGGAAATCTTACGAGAAAATAACGAGAAACAGTTTACGAGTATTTTACGAGGAATTATTTACGAAGAAATAACGAGGAAATGTTTACGACCATTTTACGAGGAAATCATTTTGTGGTTGTTACGTGTATTTTGCGAGGAAAATCTTTCAAGGTATTTACGTGTAGATTACGAGGAACTGTTTTCGAGTTATTTACGAGGAATTGTAGCGACGTCCTTACGAGGAATTGTAGCAACGTCTTTACGACGAATCGTTCTACTTCGTCTTTACGACGAAATATATTCCTCGCTAAGTTACGACGAATTAGCGAGGAAATAAGTGTTACGACGGACGTGTAACGAGCAAACGCGTTTCCTCGCTAATTCGTCGTAAAGCCTCTTTTACGACGAAATAACAAGGAAAATCGCCCTCGTTAAGATTATGTTTTCTTGTAGTGGTTATTGAATATTTCTTAGGATTTTTAACATAAAAAACCCTTAAGTATGTTTCATTAGGATATAAACCCCTCAATTAATGATTTAATGTATAAACCCCTCAAGTCTGTATTTTTAACAAATCGACCCCTCCGTCTACGGTACGTTAAATACTGTGATTTGTCGTTAAGTATAAAATGCAGCGTTTTTCACTAAATGACCGAAAAACGTCACGGTTTTTATATATCATTTTCTTTTTTTTTCTTTTTGCTACAAATTCATGGTTCTGTTTATGTATGCAGTGACAAAAAGAAGTTTATAAAACCAGGCAAATATGAAACAAACTAAGATACAACATTCCGTACAGATTGTAGAGGCAAAATCTGAATTCTCAACACCTCAATGACCATACGAGTTGACAAAAATAACAATGACCAATAAGAACAAAAAGCTGAAAGGAAGAAAGGCTCAAATTAACTTGTGAACCAAGAAGCTGCGAAGGAGACGGTGGTGTTCCAACAGATGGAGCAAAGGATCTAAAGGGTCTGAGGAAATCAGGGTTTGAAGGCACAGAAAGCGACGATCGAGTTATGTCCACCGAACCCAAACGAGTTCGAAATGACAACACTCAACTGGTTTTTGTGTTTCATGTCGATTGTTTTTTTTTTGTTTTTTCTGAACATTTGCTTATGTCGATTGTTAGCTCATAAGACTTATATAGTTATATATGTTAGAAAAGAATTTATTGCTATTCAGTACTCTGAAGAGAACACTAGCTTGAAACCTTGTATGTATGCGAACGAATCATCTTTCACTGCAGCCTATATGTTGTCGTGTACAAGAGTATTAACAAGATCACAAGAACTGTAAAAGGGACCAAACCTGTCCAAAGCTTTCAATTGCAGGAGAGAAGCGGAGACACAGTTCATAACATACATAAGTCTTAATAACAAAATGAAACACCTAAAGAAGGCTCTAATGACCTTTAGCCGAGACAAAATGACACACCAAAATAAGGTTCTAATGAGCTTAAGCTGAGATAATCCTAAATAACAACATCAAAATAGGCTAATCCTCCAATTCACTACAAGAAAACATGGGGATTCTGATGGCCGAAATCGTCAGAAATTCGTCGGAATAGACCGATTCCGACGAATTTCTGACGAACCTGTCTGTCACTATCGTTTTGTCGGAAAAAAAAAATTCGTCGGAATTTCGTCAGAACTTCGGACGACTTTCTGACGAATACCGAGAAACGTCATTCTGACGAAGTTCCGACGATATTACGATGCGGACACACGAGACCAGAGTTCATCGGAAAAACTAAGTACCGACGGAGAACGTTCCTCGGACAATTCCGACGTAGTGGATTCCTCGGTATATTCCGACGGACGTTGGTTCGTCGGAATATGCCGACGGACATTGGTTCGTCAGAATATACCGACGGATATTTGTTCGTCGGTATATTCCGACGGATATTGATTCGTCGGTAAATTCTGACGGATGTTGGTTCGTCGGTATATTCCGAGGAACCGTTGTCCGTCGGTATATTCCGACGCCCAGAGTTCGTCGGAATATACCAATTTTAAAAACGAATTAATCTTGCATTTTTATTTATTTTTTATATTAAAAATTAATTAATAAATTAAAAAAATCAGAAATTTAAAACTAATAATATTATAGAATTTAAATTCATACAAACCGAAATAGAAAAAAAAACATTCAGAAAGTTTAAAATTCATACAAACCGAAATAGAAAAAAAAACATTCAGAAAGTTTAAAATTCATACAAACCGAAATAGAAAAAAAAACATTCAGAAAGTTTAAAATTCATACAAACCGAAATAGAAAAAAAAACATTCAGAAAGTTTAAAATTCATACAAACCGAAATAGAAAAAAAAACATTCAGAAAGTTTAAAATTCATACAAACCGAAATAGAAAAAAAAACATTCAGAAAGTTTAAAATTCATACAAACCGAAATAGAAAAAAAAACATTCAGAAAGTTT
>NC_027749.1:12514988-12541018 GCF_000695525.1 Brassica oleracea var. oleracea | reverse complement strand
ATCTTAACATACCACTTTTTGCATCCGGTTGCTGTTGAACAAGCCTCATGAATTCTCCAATCCCTTGAACGTATTCTTCCGTAAGCAAATTGGTGTTCGGATCCAAATGAGGTTTATCCATCCACGAACGATAATAAACTTCTGAAGACATGATTTTCACGGAATTGTTATGACTAAAGAGAATGAAGAGAGAATGAAGTGTGAATGAGTTGAATGAGGAGGGGCTGTATTTATAGGAAATTGCTTACGGCCCTCCGACGACTTACCGACGAAATTCCGACGGAAGTAAAGAAGTCCGTCGGA
Source organism: Brassica oleracea var. oleracea (assembly GCF_000695525.1). Taxonomy (NCBI): domain Eukaryota; kingdom Viridiplantae; phylum Streptophyta; class Magnoliopsida; order Brassicales; family Brassicaceae; genus Brassica; species Brassica oleracea. The sequence goes on along the minus strand of NC_027749.1, from coordinate 12,540,715 downwards.
ATTCCGTCGGTATTTTCTAATCTCAAACGGCTATACAACGGTCATATATATTTGTCGGCAACGGTCACATAGTTCGTCGGAAATTCGTCGGAAAATTCCGACGGAATACCGACGAATGTACTGTTAATCGGAATGTCGTCGGAAGTTCGTCGGTATATTCCGACGACCCATGTTTCGTCATAATTCCGTCGGAAATGGCCGACGGAATTCCGACAACTTCAAATTTTTGGTTTTCGTCAGAAATTGGTCAGTATTCCGTCAAAAAAGTCCGACGACATTGAGATCCGTCGGAATCTCCGTCGGAATTCAGCGTGTTTTCTTGTAGTGATTGCAGACAACTCTTTCACCCTCTTCTTTCTGTTTGCCTCATGATTCCTTGACTTTTCGTTTTGCAATTTTGACACAGAATACACAAAACACTAAAGGACTCTCTAAGCCTCTGTCGAATTCCCTCTCTCTCGAATCTCACAAATGAAACTTGATAATCCCTCAGTCTGAGAAACTAGGGTTCGTCATCTGTGTTTTGATAATTGGGGATGTTAGGGATTTAGAGATGTTATAACTCGTGAGTTTAAACTACTTGCTGTTTTAAGTTAATGTTGTATTGTTTTATTAAGATATCATATAGTTTACAAAATAGTCAAAACACATCGTATTGTTAAACAGTACAATTAACGGGAGCGGTCAATTCGTTAAACAAACTGAATTGAGGGATTTATAAATTGAATCATTAATTGAAGGGTTTATATCCAAATGAAACATACTTGAGGAGTTTTTATGTTAAAAATCATATTTCTTACAATATAAGTAGTTTTCGAAGCTTAATGCAAAAAGTAAAGGGATAAAAAAATATTTAAACAAAATTTTAAAATCAAATATGGAAACGTTATTTATCATGGGTCACTTGTCTCTTCAATTAGATGCTAACCATAAAAAGATATTTTTCTTAATCTTAACTAAAATTAATTATAATGTTAAACAGAGAGTATTATAAATTAACTAAAATTTATACTTTGTTTAGCTACTAACTACTTTAAATGGCTTGAATCTCCTCATCATAGTCGTGGCGTGTTCCTAATCACGAAGAGTTATCGAGGAGACTAAGATGATTTTTATGTTCCATTTATTACTTTTCTTGAACGTGAGACTGTGAGAGCACTTATTAATTAAAAGATACTCTTCTGTTTCATTTTAAGTGTCATTTCAGATTTGTGCACACTGATTAAGAAAACGATTAATTTTCTATATTTTCTATATAAAAACATCACTACCTATACACCTAAACATATTTCAACCAATAAAAAAATAAATTATTGAATAAAATTAATAAATTTTGTATTAAAAATCGAAAATGACACTTATTTTTATAACGAAAAAAATTATCTACAATGATACTTAATATGAAACGGAAGGAAGAGTACTTAATACTCCCTATGTTGCTAAATTATACTCTCTTTGGTATCTTTTAAATGACTCTTTAGAATATTTCACACAAATTTAGGCTACTTACACAATACCTATTTTAACCTTTTATATATACTTGATTTACTCCGGCCATTATTACGACAAATAGGGTTAAAATAAGTCAAATTTGGTCATTTTTTGCCTAGAATTTTGGAAACGTCAACTATAGTAGAATAAAATAAAAATACTAAAATGTCATTTAAAAAAATAGGAGGGAGTACAAGTTTATATTTTTTACACATATTAAGAAGATATATTAAATTTTGATAATAAATATATTATCTTTGTGTTTAACAATTTCTAATTATTTTAAACCAATAAGATTTTAAGAAGTACAATTATTTTTCGAAGTATAATTTATCATTATTAGCTAACAAAACATACCTAAAACATAAAACTTATATTTTTGATTTAAAAAAAAAAGAATATTTACCTTTCAGGAACAAAGAGATTATTACACAAGTTCATAACACAACAATATGAAACAAAATGTTTTAAAAGATACTATAGAATGAGTTCACCACTGAGAGTAAACTCTGCTAACAGTCCATCGTATGTGTGGTTTAACATTTCTGCTGCGCGAAAGTTGCTTTTAACGGGAATCAGACAGAAGATACATTCAGGCTATGAAGTCAAGGTGTGGGAGGATCCATGGATTCCAACGACCCCTGCGAGACCAGCTCTCCCTATAGCGCCAGTAATGCATCCTAATATGAGAGTTAGTGACTTCATTAATCCGGTAACGAAAGAGTGGGATGTTGGACTTTTGGAGAATTATGTCAATCCGGAGGACATACCACTTATAAGAAGCTTGGCCACAAGTTCAGCTCATCTTCGAGACACATTCTGTTGGAATTACACAAGGAATGGCCAATACACGTTTAAATCTGGATATTGGGTAGCTCAGAATGTGTTAAAAACAGAGGAGGAGAAGGAAGTCCTAGAACCGAGTATCACAAAACTTCAAGCCTTCGCTTGGAAGTTAAAGGCACCTTCAAAGATATGTCATCTTATATGACAGTTGTTAACTGGTCATCTGGCAGTAACGAGGAACTTAGCAAGACGTAATATGAGGTGTGATAACTACTGCCCAAGATGTGGAGAGCTAGAAGAATATGTAACCCAGGCTATATTCGAGTGTCCGCCAGCTCTACATGTCTGGTCCTTATCATCAACTCCGTCAAGCCCAGGCTTATTTCCAGTACCAAGCGTTTACGCAAACATGGATTACCTATTCTGAAGGAAGATCATCATTATCAAGCCGGAACAGGACATGGATCCTTATCCCTGGGTAATTTGGTACATTTGGAAGGCTAGGAATGACAAACTTTTCAGGGGGATAGATAGAGATCCTTTGGAGCTAGTTCGATATGCAGAAAGTGAATGTCAAGCCTGGTTTAATGCGAATGAAGTGGTACAACCTGTGGTACAAGAAATCATTTCTGCGGAGCCCCAAGTCATAAGCTTGGGTAATATTTGCTTGCTAGATGGATTTTGGACAGCCTCGGCTCCATTTAGGAAACATTCAATTGCCGGGGACAAGAAATTTCAATCGACGGGAATCAACTTTGCATTCGGAAGTAGAAGCTCTGCGGTGGGCAATGGAGAACATGCTTCAACACTCAACTTGCCAGAGCTTTGGGACAGACTGCAATGAGCTGATAGCAATGATAAAGGAACATCATGCCTGGCCTATCTTTGCGACGAAATAGGAAAGGATAGATACGCTGATGATTTGCTTTCCGGATTTCAACATCATTCATGTTCCACGAGCGCGAAACCAGTTTTCAGATTTTTTAGCTAAGACTGCTAGATTCTTCCATAGGAAGTTACATTTTATTGGTTGTTTTATTCCGGTCTGGTTACCCAGTCCACCTCAAGTTTGAATAATAGAATGGCCGTTTGACGTCAAAAAAAAAAAAGCAAAGGAAAATTGCATTTTGAACCACGAAGGTATAAGAAGGTGGCACTTTAAATTTCAGTGTTAAAAAACTCATGCTTCAAACAATCAAACCATTTATATTAACACACAAAATCTTGAAATTAATTTACTTATTTAGCATGTAAAAATGTGTCCGGTACTGTTTATCCGTGTGTAAGAAGATACGATGTGTCGATGACTTTTTATATTTTTTGAATAGTAATTAATAAATAAGAAATACTGTTAAGATAATAAAAAGTTCAAAATTTAATTCAAAAATAAAAAATAAATTCAGAAATAAATGCAAAATAAATAAAAACTCATAATAATAATAATAATAATAATAGTAATAATAATAATAATAATAATAATAGTAATAATAATAATAATAATAATAATTGAATAAGATTTTAAATTTATTAATAAATTAAAATCATTCAAAAATAAAATAAATCTAAAAAGAAAAGTTCATAATTTTCTAAATAAGTAAATAAGTTCAACATATGCGAGTGAAAGTTTCTGACATATTTGCTGCATATATTGTTTTTAAATTACTCGGATACAAGAGATGCGGATATGCACAGACCAAAAGATTACACTACGAATATTTCCTTATCTCAAATGGATTTATAATCTGCCATTACTTCTGCTCCAGATTTAACTTTTTATAATTGCCTATATTGATATTGGTTCGGTCACAGCAAAACAGATTTGCTGGTTTCGTTGCTTGTCCAGCTGAGAAACCTTTGGTAGGTCTGTGAGTAGTGCGTATTGAAGGCAGCGTTTTTCTCATATAAAGAAAGCTGATTGTCTGGTACTTTTATGTGTTTTGTTTCATTTGGTTTTAGCTACAAGCTGTGATGGCGCAATAGTAAGCATAAACTTTGAACTCTGTTTGCATGCTCAGTCATCAAGTTTTTTGCTCCAGTTTTGTAGAGACAGATGGTGAATGCTATGGTCGGGTCAGGTGGATAGAGATTGGGAAGATAACATGCATTTTTAAGCTCACACATTTCGAATATGTAAGATTTACTTCCCTTCCTTAACTCGGTGGTGCACATCTCTAACATGTAAGCGACGGAGAGAGCGAGATGGAGCATGCGACGGAGAGTGTGATGAGAGAGAGATGGCAAAGGATATTGCTGCAGTGAAAACTGTCACGAGAGAGGTTGATAGTCTCTCGGACATGCTGAGTTTATAAGAGTTGTAATTTTTTTGGTTTGTTTTTATAGAAACAGAGGAATGAAAGATTGTGTTCAATTTGATTAGTTTCAAAAATAAGTTGTGTTTAAGGGCTGCAATCTTTCGAAGTTTCTAAAAACTGAGGAATGAAAGTTACGGTGGATGACTGCAAAGCTTCTCACGAGTCAGTTGCTCAAATTTGATGGCATCGAGTACAAAAAGTTTCAAACTTGTTTGCAACAAGAACAGAGTTATTGCTTACATACAAGAACAATATTGACCAAAGTGTAATTTAAAGAAGATAGTAAACTTTGAGCATTCTGATTCAAAAAAATGTCTGATTTATTTTAGATATACATTGCATATTATTAAGGTTTCATACAGATCAGATTCGAGATGATGAAGATGAAGAAGATGAGCTGGGAACGAGAGAGAGAATCAAGAATATAGTTTGTTATTCACATTAAACTTAACTGTACAAGATTCGTTACATGGTTATATATACATAACCGGTATTTACAAGTAAACCAAATAACTAATAAACCAACATTAAACCGGTCATTAACCATATCTATCTAAGACATATCATGAATACAAAGAATCAGAAAAGTTTAGAGAAAGACTCATAACTGGTAGTGGACACATCATACCAACAAATATGATGACCAAACAACATTTATATATAACTCAAGTTTAATTTATACAATATAGAAAATTACAATCAAAAGACTATGAAATATATTAAATTTGTTGACTAGAAACCTTAAGTTATGTCGGGATATATACATTGTATATTTGTGATAAAATTTCCAATCACATAAATGGTTATAAATTTAACTAAATTACGATATATAACATGATATATATCTTCAAACAGTTATATAATTTTATATAACATTTAATGTTGAGAATTAAGCTACAAATGTTTTAGTTAATTTTTTCTCTTCATATAAATATAGTAAAATTAATAGTACAAGCTATACTAATACAAAAATCTATTCCAAACCACAACATTTTAGTTTACCATGAAAAAAGATTATTTCAAACAATAGAACAATAATAGAGTAGAAAAAAACAATCTTAATCAAATAAATACACATCAAAAATAAAACTAAATAAAATATAGAAGAACAGTATCACATCATGTAGTTACTCTGAAAAATTTAAATCAACAACATAAAAATATTTAATCACAGCGTGAAAAACATAATTGGTAGGGAACCAAGATATAAATAATACCATAGTAAATATGATACATATATAATGTAATAGTGAACTTACCACTGATAGTAAAATAACCATATCAAAAACTTATCAAAACAAATGAATTGAGGAATGCAAAAGTAAAAACAACAAGATGACAAACAACATATCAATATACTCAATAAAAACTATATAAGTAAAAAAAGGTCCAAACGTAACTAACTCTCACATACACTAAAAAGTAAAAACTTTTCCTTCCACCAGTTTAGTCATTTTTCATATTGAGCTTTCGATTTTAGTTGAACCATACTAATTTAACATTTAAACTTACTGATTCGGTTGAAAAATCATTGCGTTTCTCCTAATATCTCATTCTGTTTAACATCGCTGGATTGGCTTATATTAACCAAATAAACACATACATGACTGGAATAACTAAAATAGATATATTTTGAGACTAAATATGTTATAGTAAATTTATTATAAATCATCAGATATAAAAGTAAATATTAATCGTTATATTTTACCAAAACAAACATATAATTATATGAATGAAACTAAGTCAAACAATACAGCTGATTCATAATTATATTATCAAAGCAATGAATATCTATGCATGTTTAGATTGATCGGCATAGTATTCTAACGGAAATTAATAAAAAAAAATGAATGCTCGATTATTGGAATCACAAGCAGTGAGACTACTACTAACCTTGTTGAACGACCAAAAGTATAGGAGAATGAAACGACACTGCGACCGAAAGAAACTATTGTGATGATAAATCTTGTGAATGGAAGATATTTTTTGTGTGTTTATTACATGAGTAATAAATACTTATATAGATATACAATTGAAATTTTTAATTTAATCTAAAGATCTAGAATATCTAAAATATTCTAGAAGATAAATATTATAATGGCCATCCACATATGTAAATTATCCATAACAAAATTCTATAAAATATTTAGATAAGTAGTATATATACAGTATAAGAGCATCTCCAATGGTGTTTTATTTTTTATTTTTTGCTTCATTTTTTATTCTAATGGTACTTCATTTTTTAATTCATTTCTTTGAATTTTGAATAATTGAACAATATTTCTTCAAATTTGAAGAAATACTGTTATGTTCTTCATTTTTTGAAAATAAAATTTTTTGTTTACAAACTAATTCTTAACTTTTATTTATTGTTATATTGCACTTAACAAATTAGAAGTGTTAATGACATCCAATTAATTTTAAAGTTTATATGATTATTTTTATCTAATTGAATGTTAATAACGAAAAACATGAAATTATTAATAACTAAGTATCTTATGTTTGATTTAGAAGAATTTAGAATAAAATAAACTCAATTTTTGTTTTAAAATACTTTTGTTAAACACTTAGAGATATATGTATTTAGTGTTTCTTTATAAATTCTAATTTTTTTGTTTATTTATTTATGTTAATGTGTAATAATTTTATCATATAATAATTATTAACTTACGGTAAATAGTAGTTGGGTCGAATTAATGTTAAAACAAAATAGATGAGTAAAATTAGTAAATTTGATAAAAGATAAAGTGTTATTAATAAATAAACTATAAAGTGGTGATAGAATATACTTAGAATATTCTTTTTTGAAGAAAAATATGAAGTTTACCATTGAAGATGCTCTAGCAAAATAGGTTTCATTATTTAATTCTTTTACTATCAGAAAAAAAAACACTTTCAGAATAAGAGCTCTTGGTGTAAGTATCATTTTGTTTGAATAAATTTTATATTCATTCAAAAAATAAAGTATAACAAAAAGCCAATTATAAAATATATTCTTTCCGTTCATAAAAGATCCATGTTTTAGAATTTTCATACTTTTTAATAAAACATATTAAAATTTAGTTATAAATGCATAGTCTTTTGTAATTTTATATTTCCTATATTTTTAAACCAATAATATTTTAAAAAATGCAATTAATGTTCTTAAACTTCACAATTTCTCATTATTAGTTGACAAAAATTGCATTGAAAATATAAAATATGTATCTTTTAAACAAAAGTTTTCTTTAGAATACTGACTATTGCATTCAAGTTAAAATAAATAAATCCACGTGAAAGCCAGACACATATTCATTCATGAACTTACAAGCTACAATTCTCGATGTAATTAAAAAGATTAAGTTACATGGTAGGAGTACTGTTACAACTTAAATAAAATAACATGTGACGAAGGATGTTATATATGAAGCTGATAACTTGTAAAACCCCATTTATATTTGTTATATATCTGATTACTGTGTTTAAAATATTAAATAACAATGTTATTCAAAACAACGACATATGTTTGTAGGAATGTTTGAAAATAATTGAAAGGATAATGAGGAGAGAAAGTGAGTAAGTACTGATCTCTCGTTAGGGTTTATGTGGAAGACCTATTTAATCCTTCTTTTATTAGCAGAAAGTTTGCTGAACTTGTTGAGCCAATTCTTCTGCACTTAGTTGGCACTCAATTCCAATCTGTCAAAACAACAATATATATATATATATATATATATATATAAGAATATGACGTCGAGACTGCTCATAAGTTTCATTCAACCCCATCAAGAACTTCGTAACACGACTTCTCTGTTGCAACTTCTCCCAAAGGTTAGCAGCATCACACTCACATCGACCACACGTACAGATTGGCAACTCCACATAGTTCTTATGCTCTTCCCACAAAGTGACCAACTCCGTATAGTATGTAGACACATCCAGGGCTCCTTGTTCAATCTTGCTCAACCGTTGCTCTAAATCATACACACGAGGAGCATCATCCTGCTTAAAACGCAAGACTAGATTATTCCAAATACCCTCTGCTGTGGAAATGAACAATAGACTCTGTCCAATCTTCTTGGAAACCGAGTTCATCAACCACGTCGCAACAATATCATTGCACCTAGACCACACACCATAGTCACGATGATCAGGTGAAGGACGAAGAATCGTACCATCAACAAAGCCCAATTTGTTACGAACATTCAAGGCCATACGCATAGAACGACGCCAAGAGTGAAATTCCGCAGCTGTAGTCAATCGATCAGAAACAAGAACGAGGCCTGGATGATCCGTATGATGCAAGTAGTAAGGATTCTCATACAAATCAGTCTGAAAACGAGATCCATCGGATGGAAGAACCGGATCTACCATCGAGAAGAAGCAAGATTCACTCACCACAAGAAACAATACGAAACGATGAAAAAGAAGAGAAATCGTTCGCAAGAGGTCAATCAAAGAGAAACGAAAAGAGAAAGAATGAGAAAACAACTCAGAACTCCCCGAAACAGCTCAACAATGGCGAAAATCATCACAATCACGAATCGCGAAATCGACATCAAAGGAAGACTCATGATGCGAATCGAGTATGCGGAAGCTCAGATAGATTGCTCTGATACCATATTAAGGTTTCATACAGATCAGATTCGAGATGATGAAGATGAAGAAGATGAGCTGGGAACGAGAGAGAGAATCAAGAATATAGTTTGTTATTCACATTAAACTTAACTGTACAAGATTCGTTACATGGTTATATATACATAACCGGTATTTACAAGTAAACCAAATAACTAATAAACCAACATTAAACCGGTCATTAACCATATCTATCTAAGACATATCATGAATACAAAGAATCAGAAAAGTTTAGAGAAAGACTCATAACTGGTAGTGGACACATCATACCAACAAATATGATGACCAAACAACATTTATATATAACTCAAGTTTAATTTATACAATATAGAAAATTACAATCAAAAGACTATGAAATATATTAAATTTGTTGACTAGAAACCTTAAGTTATGTCGGGATATATACATTGTATATTTGTGATAAAATTTCCAATCACATAAATGGTTATAAATTTAACTAAATTACGATATATAACATGATATATATCTTCAAACAGTTATATAATTTTATATAACATTTAATGTTGAGAATTAAGCTACAAATGTTTTAGTTAATTTTTTCTCTTCATATAAATATAGTAAAATTAATAGTACAAGCTATACTAATACAAAAATCTATTCCAAACCACAACATTTTAGTTTACCATGAAAAAAGATTATTTCAAACAATAGAACAATAATAGAGTAGAAAAAAACAATCTTAATCAAATAAATACACATCAAAAATAAAACTAAATAAAATATAGAAGAACAGTATCACATCATGTAGTTACTCTGAAAAATTTAAATCAACAACATAAAAATATTTAATCACAGCGTGAAAAACATAATTGGTAGGGAACCAAGATATAAATAATACCATAGTAAATATGATACATATATAATGTAATAGTGAACTTACCACTGATAGTAAAATAACCATATCAAAAACTTATCAAAACAAATGAATTGAGGAATGCAAAAGTAAAAACAACAAGATGACAAACAACATATCAATATACTCAATAAAAACTATATAAGTAAAAAAAGGTCCAAACGTAACTAACTCTCACATACACTAAAAAGTAAAAACTTTTCCTTCCACCAGTTTAGTCATTTTTCATATTGAGCTTTCGATTTTAGTTGAACCATACTAATTTAACATTTAAACTTACTGATTCGGTTGAAAAATCATTGCGTTTCTCCTAATATCTCATTCTGTTTAACATCGCTGGATTGGCTTATATTAACCAAATAAACACATACATGACTGGAATAACTAAAATAGATATATTTTGAGACTAAATATGTTATAGTAAATTTATTATAAATCATCAGATATAAAAGTAAATATTAATCGTTATATTTTACCAAAACAAACATATAATTATATGAATGAAACTAAGTCAAACAATACAGCTGATTCATAATTATATTATCAAAGCAATGAATATCTATGCATGTTTAGATTGATCGGCATAGTATTCTAACGGAAATTAATAAAAAAAAATGAATGCTCGATTATTGGAATCACAAGCAGTGAGACTACTACTAACCTTGTTGAACGACCAAAAGTATAGGAGAATGAAACGACACTGCGACCGAAAGAAACTATTGTGATGATAAATCTTGTGAATGGAAGATATTTTTTGTGTGTTTATTACATGAGTAATAAATACTTATATAGATATACAATTGAAATTTTTAATTTAATCTAAAGATCTAGAATATCTAAAATATTCTAGAAGATAAATATTATAATGGCCATCCACATATGTAAATTATCCATAACAAAATTCTATAAAATATTTAGATAAGTAGTATATATACAGTATAAGAGCATCTCCAATGGTGTTTTATTTTTTATTTTTTGCTTCATTTTTTATTCTAATGGTACTTCATTTTTTAATTCATTTCTTTGAATTTTGAATAATTGAACAATATTTCTTCAAATTTGAAGAAATACTGTTATGTTCTTCATTTTTTGAAAATAAAATTTTTTGTTTACAAACTAATTCTTAACTTTTATTTATTGTTATATTGCACTTAACAAATTAGAAGTGTTAATGACATCCAATTAATTTTAAAGTTTATATGATTATTTTTATCTAATTGAATGTTAATAACGAAAAACATGAAATTATTAATAACTAAGTATCTTATGTTTGATTTAGAAGAATTTAGAATAAAATAAACTCAATTTTTGTTTTAAAATACTTTTGTTAAACACTTAGAGATATATGTATTTAGTGTTTCTTTATAAATTCTAATTTTTTTGTTTATTTATTTATGTTAATGTGTAATAATTTTATCATATAATAATTATTAACTTACGGTAAATAGTAGTTGGGTCGAATTAATGTTAAAACAAAATAGATGAGTAAAATTAGTAAATTTGATAAAAGATAAAGTGTTATTAATAAATAAACTATAAAGTGGTGATAGAATATACTTAGAATATTCTTTTTTGAAGAAAAATATGAAGTTTACCATTGAAGATGCTCTAGCAAAATAGGTTTCATTATTTAATTCTTTTACTATCAGAAAAAAAAACACTTTCAGAATAAGAGCTCTTGGTGTAAGTATCATTTTGTTTGAATAAATTTTATATTCATTCAAAAAATAAAGTATAACAAAAAGCCAATTATAAAATATATTCTTTCCGTTCATAAAAGATCCATGTTTTAGAATTTTCATACTTTTTAATAAAACATATTAAAATTTAGTTATAAATGCATAGTCTTTTGTAATTTTATATTTCCTATATTTTTAAACCAATAATATTTTAAAAAATGCAATTAATGTTCTTAAACTTCACAATTTCTCATTATTAGTTGACAAAAATTGCATTGAAAATATAAAATATGTATCTTTTAAACAAAAGTTTTCTTTAGAATACTGACTATTGCATTCAAGTTAAAATAAATAAATCCACGTGAAAGCCAGACACATATTCATTCATGAACTTACAAGCTACAATTCTCGATGTAATTAAAAAGATTAAGTTACATGGTAGGAGTACTGTTACAACTTAAATAAAATAACATGTGACGAAGGATGTTATATATGAAGCTGATAACTTGTAAAACCCCATTTATATTTGTTATATATCTGATTACTGTGTTTAAAATATTAAATAACAATGTTATTCAAAACAACGACATATGTTTGTAGGAATGTTTGAAAATAATTGAAAGGATAATGAGGAGAGAAAGTGAGTAAGTACTGATCTCTCGTTAGGGTTTATGTGGAAGACCTATTTAATCCTTCTTTTATTAGCAGAAAGTTTGCTGAACTTGTTGAGCCAATTCTTCTGCACTTAGTTGGCACTCAATTCCAATCTGTCAAAACAACAATATATATATATATATATATATATATATATATCATTTTCTATATATATCATAACATTTTCTTTAAATCACAATAGACTATATTATTTATTGAAGAATGTATGCATTCGCCTATCGGACGTAGAATCTAGTCTGACCAATAGACAAAACCAGCAAACCACATCAGCTTGACTTATTTGAATAAATGTCATTTATATAGAATTTTAAGATTTACAATACTTTGTGTTAAAAAAAAAAACAATACTCTTCAATTTTCACATAGATAGAAAACGCATGAATTTGCAAATAAGATATTGGAGCACGTGTAATTCACGCCTTGGTTCAAATAAAAAGTCAACTGCATTATTAAAATTTTGAGTAAAAATATATAAAACAACAAGAAGCTTGTTTTGTATGCTTGTGAGCAATCTGACATACCTTTGTGTGCATTTATGTATAAATACAATGTAGATAATAAGACTTATGTATCTACACTAATTTTCTTATATTTCTACATGTTATAGTACTCTGCCATATCTTCCCTCCCCATATATGACATTCATTTAAAACAGATTCAACAGTTAATGAGGATGATTATTCTTACGTACCTTGATGGTGAAAGAATTAAGCATGGTTTCGTCGACCGAGTTAATATTAACCTGAAGAATCTCGAGAGCCAAATCCTCAAGAGCAGCGATTATCTTCATAACCTGTCCAGGGATCTTATGCGACACCGTTTTAAGTAGCACATTAGCTCCTGAGAACTTAACTTCCACGTCAGCCAAAGCCGACTTTGAGTTAGCAACGAGCTCATTTATCATACTACTCTCATGGTTACTACTAACTGAAGGAGAGGAAGAAGATGAAGCTGGAGAGTATGGAAGTGGATCCCCTAAGGTGCTACAACTTGCCAATGAGCTGTAAGAACGAAGAGGAGGCTGTGGGATGAGTGGTAGTTGCGGCGGATGGGCTCGGTATGGGCTTGTGGGCTGAGGGGTTCGAGGGCTTATGGGAGGGAGGAGGTGGTGGTGGATCTGAAGGTGGTTGATGCGCGGACTAAGAGGCGGTTTTCGCGGGCTTAGGACAGGCGGTGAAGGACGAGGGCTCGAGACTAGTCTCGGGCTTAGGACTTCCGCGTAGGTCTTACGTTGTTTCTTGGCTTCTAAAGATTGAAGAACTTGTTGTAGCTCGCTTATGTATTCCACAACTCCTCCTATAATCGATGCTTGGTCCCCCTTTTATCATGATCAAAAGAAAAAACAATATAAGTTAATAATAAGGACACTCTATCTATCACACTGTGACATGAAAGAAAAGAAATAGAGATTATTAGTGGGACCAAAGGTCTTTATAATTGTCATTATTTCTTTTTTGTGTTCAACAATTGTCATTATTCATAAAACAATAGATATGCTGCTTTTGTTGTAATTGATGTTTCTAAGAAATGATATATGATAGTTAGGTATACCAAAAAGATTAATTGAACAAATATTTTAGAAGACTAATTAGTCAGGCGCAACAACAACTCATATACCAAAGTACTGGCTAAGAAAAGGTATAGATGCATTGAACATGTACCCGTTTGACGTAGAAACAAGGCATAAGAGAGCGTAGAACCGTCAAGTGCTCATTCATTTGCTTTCTCCTGTTACGTTCCACGGTTACATGAGACATCTTTTGTTCCCCATCTTGCTTATTATCTTCCTCCCCTTCCCCTTCTCCTTCTCCGTCTTCTTCTTCGTCCTCTTCTTTGTCGGTTTCTAGTCTTTTCCTCTTATTCCTCTTAGGAGATGAAGTTTCATGGATTTGATCCTTTACTAACTCGTTTAAACTTGCGATTCCATCTCTAGGTGTAGATGCAGGCGTGGAGGATATCTCTCCGGCGCCTTCAAGACTCTCTAAGATAGCAAATAGATCATCACCGGCTAGTGAAGTGTCAACGAATTCACACTCTTCAAGAAAATCCGATATTATCTCTTGCATTGTGACTACAAATCTCTTACTCACACTCTCTCTTCCTAGTTCGTTGTTTTGTCTTATGGTTGGATACAAGAAAATAGTAAAATAAGAGAGAGAGAGAGAGAGAGAGAGAGAGAGAGAGAGAGAGAGGATGCCAAAAGGAGTAAATATGAGGGACTAGCATTCATCGAGGACTAAACTATCGCTATCAAATTTCAATATATTATAAAATTTTGATGGGGTTATTTTTTATGCGGTTTGTGCCGTTGGATGAAAATTGGGGAGTATCTAGGTTTTTTGGGTGTGTGTCATTTATGTTTTAGATATAAATATAGGGAACGTTTTATTGTAAAATAGAGAGATAAAGGTTGAATATTTTTTTTTTTTGAAAATTAATAAAGGTTGAATATATGCAGTAAAATATTCATAAGTTCCTTAGGAAAAGATTTTTATGGATATGTTTTTGCGTAAAGTTTTCAATAGTAACAAGCTCGGTATAATTGTTTTTTGTACATACAAACACGGACATGCATATTCATATGTATTTAATCTACGTTTATATATGGGTTGCGAATGGTCCGACCAATCCCGGTTTTCAAGTAAACATATACAAGAAAGAAAGAAAAAGGTATTTGAAATTAACTGCATTCACATTTATTTTAGCGCCTTCTCTCGTGAGACAATCAATTGAATGATATGTTGTACAGTCGCATATTTTCTGTTAAGTATGTTGTACAGTCGCATTATTAACAAAAATAACCTATAAACTTTAGACAGTTTTTGCAATTTCAAGCATATCGGCATATTAGCAAAGCCTTCGCTAGTTTTAGCCATCATATTATAAATCATGTAGTCGAGTTGAGTTTTGGCAACTTCTTTTTCTTTTACACTTTTGGTGATTTGCGTATGCCCTTATAAATTATCTTTTTTTTTTTAATAAGTACGTAAATTTCATTATGATGGCAATGGTAATGACACAGAGGATACAATCAGGTTTTGAAACAAATCCTAATGCATCAAGGATGCTATCTAAAGCAGAGATCTAAACAAAGCCCCAAAAAAGTTAAAAAAGACATTGCAAGACAATAAAGGTTTAGCCATATCCCTAAGGAGATGAGTAAAGCTTAGCTAAGTAGGAGCTGTGTGAAGCCATCTATTTCCAGTTGAGTTTCACGTAGCCTTCGCACCCGACCCTGTAACGAAGAGTGAACATCATAGGAGAAGAACAGCCGGAGAACAAACCGAGGAGCCTCGGTTTGTCCCGAAGGCGACCCCAAGAGGTGGACAGGCGAAGCGGGGTTGACTAGGTCCCGGTCCGGCCATCAACAACCAATGGAGTCCACTCCAGACGCTGCAAGAACTCCAGAAGATGACAAATCGACTTTCCGGAAGTTCTAAACCGAGCAAGAGAAGCGAGCATGGGAGGCACATAGATGATACTACCTGAGACAAGCGGAGGTTTAAGCTCTCGACTCCAGTCCCCTCAAAATAGCAAACACTCAAGAAGATTCAGCTTCAAATATAAGGAAGAGGCAGGACACACGAGAATCATCTTCCTTCTGGAAATATGAAGAACAGAGGAGCAAGCTCCAATCGACATACGACAGGAAAGTCGCAAGCTTGGCTAGACCAGAACCCAAACAGAGAAGTCCCAGACGATAGCCCCAAATCGTCGTTTCATCACAGATACAAGATCTAGATGAGAAGTTCTAACAAAAGCATCCGCCTCAAGAGATAGGAGAGGAGAAGACAGGAGAGACCATACCAGATGAACAGAGGCAGCGACGCTCTGCAAGCCGGCGAGCACTCCAAGCTGAGATCTGACCCAGATCCAGCAAATCAAATCTCAGATCTACAACTGAAACGAAGCTTCCTGTGGAAAATCAACCATACACCACCACGCCAACACTCCGGAGGCGACGAGCACACACCCTCCGCCTGATTTGAACCCCTGGATCCGGCCGCAATCTTAGGGTAAACTAAAGATGTTGAAGCAAAGAGGAGATGGAGAAGCCGAGAAAACCACAAGAGAGGAGGCATGGAACACTAAGAAGGCCCGAGGGGTGGCGACCGACAGCTAGGTAAAGCACCGCCGACCACCGGAGCAACAAACAGAAGGAAGAAACTCGCGACGAGGTGATTTGTGGGAGAAAGAGTAGAGAGAAAACGTTGTGTCTCTAACTCTCTCTCTAACTTATAAATTATCTTCTTAAACCCTTTTTCGTACTGGATTTTCTAATTCGTATATTGTACTTCAAAATCTTAATACTTTTTAATCCGTATTACTTTTTGTATGCTCTACCTTTCACACTTTCGTATATATTTATTTTACATATCTCCATTCTTATAAAAATCATTCTTTTAGTTCCTATCTATTTCTTATGTACAAGTTCCTATCCATTTCATTACTTTCAGTTCAATTTAGGCGTTGTTTCTTTTTATCTCTCACTCGGATTTAGTTTGATTTAATTTCACTATTTTTTTAATTTAAAATTTTGAAAAACCTATCGGCTTATACAGAGTTAGTTCGGTTCAAATGGATCCCTATCATGTTTTATGTCATCCCAAGTCAATTTATTTTGAAAAAAAAAAACAAAATAAAATATGAGTTTAAGAATAAATTTTGTGTTAAGCAAAATGAAGCACAATATAGATTCATCATCTGTAAATTGATCTTTAAATTGATACAAGGAGAAAACCATTTTGTTTCAAGAAAATAAAAGACAAGCGATAGATCTAAGGCAATAAATACTTGATGTCATACTAGTCGTGCCTCAATTTGTCTCTTCAAAATCAAATTGATTCTTGAGGAGCCACCCTTCACTTGAACTTTCCCTTTCAATTTTCTTTTGAAATGTTTTCTACATTAATATCTATGTAGGTTTTCTGTATATACGATATATTAATGACAATAATCCAATAAATTGTTTTAGAAAATAAACAAGAATTTAAGAAGTTGGAGCCAAGACAAAACCAGGTAGACGTTAGGTTTGAAGTTAATGTGTTGGCTGTCAGATATTGTTTACCTGACAATGTCTTTGAAGTAACGGGTCTCTTCTCCTTTAGTTATGTTTTGTTTCTAGCCCAAATTAATTGAGATCAATTAAGGAAAATCATGTATGTTTCTTTTCAATGCAACACGCATGCAGATATATATATCCCATGAAATATATATGTATCAATTTCGATTTAATCTCAAAGGTGTAGTTGTCATGAGTTCCACACTGGTTAAAGGTGTACATGCATGAAGGTTTGTACAATGTAGAATTAAGGTTTTCGACTTCAAGCAACTAAAACGAACACAATGTACTAGAGACAAACACAATTTTGAAGAAGTGATCGACGGTTCGTATCGTTAATGAATAATTTTATATATCAAACATAGAAATGTAACTAAAGTTTTATCATGCATGCATGATATTAATTTGAGATATGAATCGGATCCAAGACGTTATTAAATTTCATAAATGTACCCTTTTGTGGAGACTATGACATGATTTTAATTACTATATTCGTACCGTTTTGTCTTTCTCTATTTATTTCTTAAATCCAAATCAATAATTCTATAACACCGTTGCTCTTGCCATCACTATGACGAGAAAAAAGACGATTGAGGTAAATTTATTTCAGTTCAAATGATATAACGAAACTTCATTATATTCTTCCTGTAGTCTCAATTAAGAAGTCATGAGTTGGTGTCGATAATTACTAATCACAAACAAATAAAACTCGAAAGACTAAAAGAATATGTAGATGGTGAAATTTATTGCCCTTTTAAAAATAATAATTGACTTTTGCAGCAATTAATCAGAAAATCGAATGTGAGAAAGAGAGTTAGTTCATGAAACAAAGTATCTGCAAGTTGAGCAGAAATCAGTACTTGGGAATCAAATATATATAATAAAGATGGTGGGCGGCTTTCAAAGATCAGACACGCCATTTCCGTGCCTAAGATTCTACTTCTTCATGCACATTTATCATTATCATCATACATGCTTCATATTTTGCATACATTTTTTTCTTGAGAAACAATATTTACATATTTGCAAATACAGCATAAAATATTTAAATTAATAAATTAAAAATAAATTCATATTCTATATATTAAAAAGATAATACAATAATAAAAAATAAGTAAACATGTTTTAGAAAACATAGTTAATAAGTAATAAGTATAAATTTAATAAGTAATTAGTATAAATTTTAGAAAACATAGTTAATATATAGTTTATCTAAACTATAAATTAATAAATACTATATATAGAACTTATATAAAGATGTTTTTCTTCAATATAAAGTTTTTTTTGTCTTAATACTTAACATATTTCAGTGTTATTTGTGGAATTAGCTAGATTTGAAAACACATACTCTAAGGTTATATATCACTTATTCAGCATAAATTTTATCTAATAAAGATAAAAAAATTAAAATATAAACTTAGTCAATATTTAAAATTATGAATAAAAATTTGAAATTTCATCAAATAATTCTTTTATTTTAAAGATTTTTGACAACCATTCACTGCAACCTGTAGAAATGTTTCTCAAATAATCTATCTAATTAATAAAATGTTGTAATTTTGATATAATTTTACTGTATTTTCAAATATATATGTTGTAAATGATCTATTTGTAGAGTTGGATCTTGTAGTGGTCGTTGATTATAGATGGTCTGTCGGAAACCACAGAGTTTTCACTGTCGAAAACTAATTCATGTAACATCGATTAAATTTATCTCAAAAATCTAACTTTCTTAAAAATTTGTTGAAAATCGTCAATGAATTTTTTATGACCATTATAATCACCAATATTGATATAATTTCTTCGTAACTTTTTTGACAAATTTGTTACGATCAAAGTAATCATTGATATTAATGAATTATTGTTAAATTTTGTTTGAAATTTTTGAAAAAACTTTTAGGTTCAAATTCAATGTAAATATCGACAGAATATCGTTTGTTGAAAGTTTCTTACAAAAATATATTGATGTATGTTTTCGTCGAAAATTGTTGACGAAAATCTGAAACATATTTTTATTTGAAAATCCTCTAAATTTTGGCAAATATTTACAACAAAAGGAAATATTTGGTCAAAACTTTTTTCGGGATCCAACAAGTTTTCTTGTAATTTAATATTACACTTTTAAACATGAGAAATGTGTGATGTGTTTTAGACTAATGCTCTGAAAGTTTTATAATGAATACGATGGATTGATGGATATGGATTAATGATGTAAAAGAACTTAATAATAATTTAGGACTAAATAGATAATTTGTAGTTCCATCTTTTGTATAGCCCGTGCATCGTGGAATTATGAGGCTTTAATATATATATATATATATCACGTCTTCAGTTATGAGAACACAACCGACTCACAATTCGCTCCAAATGTTTAAAATAAAATTGTAGGTTAAAGTCTTTGGCATGTAGTCTTCTAGATATATCCAAGAGTACAAATTTAAAATATTTGTGACGTCGTAAATTATTTGTAAATATAGCACCAGACTCGAATTAAGATCTCGCATCACTCAAAAATACTCTTCTTGTTGAAGTAATCACGTTTAGGTTAAACTAACAAACGCATCAGATAACACACACTGCATTATATATATTATATATGATCACGCATGTAAAATTACGTAGTCGTTATAGAAAAGCGCGGATACGAGTGCGAGATTGTATGTGTAGCTGACGACTCAGTACTCACGTAGTAGTGAATTTGACTGTTAGAGTCGCAATTGGGACCAAAACACAGTATGCCCTAACTGGTTTTTAGTTCAAAGTTACAAAACATACCCTCTATCAGCTGTGTTTCAAAAAAAAAAAAAGAACTAAAATCAGCTCTAAACCCTAACACCGGTCGCCATTATATTGTTCTTTCTTTGAGATACATCAAGGGATAGGAATATACGATTCTTAAGAGAAGTAAATACAAACAATGATGAACCTAACGATAAGCAAGTGAATAATTACAGCAATCCTCCAAATTTAAATACTAATTACTCACGAGAATCAATGAACAAATAGATTATATGCAAAAATTGCAAAATTTCTTCAGAAAAGAACAGAAAATATGAAGCCAGCCATGACACAAATATATTATATGCAAAATTTATAAGCTTGAATTTAGGAGCCAGCCATTGCCCTTTTCATTTTTTTTTTAACAGCAAAAGGCTATGAAACTAAGAAGATCCCTAGTCCGAGAGCCACCTCGGAGGAACTGAATCAACATAAACTATAGCAGATGGCGAAGTTCTAGCACCTCGTGCCAGCTTGTCCGCAAGAGTATTTTGCGCCCTTGGGATATGTTGGATAGTAAAGTTGAGAAAGAACTCCTTACATCGCAGAAACTCCTCCGTATGTGTAGTGAACACCGGTCATTCTGTTAGTGTAGACACCATCTTCACCAATTGAGAGCAGTCAGTTGCAAACACCACCTCTGAAACTTGTAGGGTCTTCATGCACTCCATCGCTCATACCAAAGCTTCACATTCAGCATGTAAAGGTGATAGACTCCTGCGAATAGACATTGCACCCATCATAGTATCAGTGGATCCATTTTTCCTATAGACCCATCCTTGTCCCATATAAGGATCATGTTCTTTCCATGCTCCATCAATATAACACTTGTCGATGCCAGGTGGCAGAGCTTTTCCTACAACATCTAGGGGTCCACGATTTATAGACGCATCTTTTTGAGCTTCAGCCCACAAGACACCTTCTATATCCGCAGTCCTGAGAATGTCAAAAGGGGTTCTTATCTGATTCTTAAAAACTTTAGCGTTTCGATTCTTCCAAATATACCACAGTATCCATGGAAAATAATTCAAGTCTGGTTCCTTGGGTAACCGCCAGAAAAGATAGTTCATATTTGTGAAAAGAGGACATGAGGGAATATTGGATAAGGCCCAAGTTTGTAATGCCAACGGACATTCAAACAACACATGATTAATTGATTCTTCCTCATCTCCACATACTTGACACTGCGTATCACATCTTATCCCTCGGTAACGAAGATTCTTAGTTACCGGTAGACTACCCGATAATATTTGCCAAACAAAATGTTGCAGCTTTGGTGAACATTGAAGCTTCCAAGAATGAGCCAAGAGTGGTTTAGTATTTGGTCCCAAAAAACTATCATGAGCTCCACTATTGCAGCTTTAATTAAATCTTCCACCTTAAGTAATGGATTCAAATATTGATTCGGAAATTTTTGTATTGCTGACCTCGGGCGAGGAGCAGGGATCCAAGGATCATTCCAGACTGAAATGCTTGAACCAGTTTCCACTCTTTTGATTAGCCCTTTATTAACTAGAGATCTAGCTGATGTAATACTTCTCCACCCGTATGAGGGAGAATATGATCTGATTGGGTCCAAAGGATAAGATTTCCTATAGTATCTTCCTTTAAAAACTCTTGCGAAAAGAGAATCAGGTTTATCTATTAACCTCCATAGCTGTTTCGCTAATAACGCCGTATTAAAATTTTGAATATCTCTAAAACCAATACCACCATCCACTTTATCTTTGCACATTTTATCCCATGAAAACCAATGCATACCTTTTGTATTGCCACTACCACTCCACCAAAAATGGGAAACTGTACTGGTAAGTTTTTTCGTAACCGTTTTTGGTAAACGAAAACATGACATAACATGAGTTGGCATAGGTGATGCCACTACTTTAATTAAAACTCCATTTCCTCCTTTCGTAATGAATTGTATTGTCCAATTATTAACTTTATTATTAACCCTTTCATTAAGAAAACCAAAAACCTGTGTTTTGGATCCCCCAAGACTCTCAGGTATTCTCAAATATGTTCCCATACCACCAATTGTAGTGATGCCCAAAATCTGTTGTACCTCTAGACGAACTGCGTCCGGAACCTTATGGCCAAACTGTAAGGAAGATTTCAGAAAATTAATCGGTTGCCCCGACGCTCTTTCATAGTCTTTCAAGATCTGTAGGATAGTTTCACATTCTTGTCTATTGGCTTTGCAGAAAAAAAGACTGTCATCCGCAAATAATAGATGTGAAATCGCCGGACTACCACGTGCAATTTTTAGCCCCGTTAGTAACTTTTCATCCTCCTTTTTCCTTATATTCGCTATTAGTGCCTCGGTACACAAAATAAACAAATAAGGTGATAACGGATCACCCTGACGAAGACCTTGGTTTGGTACAATATGTCCTTTTGGTTGACCATTAATCAGAACTTTGTATTGTACCGATGTAATGCAAGACATTATCCGAGATACCCACCTTTGTGCAAATCCCAGCTTGAGCAGCATCACCTCAATAAAAGGTCATTCAACTCTATCATACGCCTTGCTCATATATGTTTTATAGCCAAAATTTTCTCCTTACATGAATTATTCGTTCTTAATCTATGAAACATCTCCTGCGCAATCAATATCTTATCTGAAATTAATCTCCCAGTGACAAAAGCTAATTGTGTTTTTGAGACTAGTCGTGACAATAGTCTTTTCAATTGTTGGCAAAGCACCTTCGAAATAATCTTATATCCCACGTTACAAAGACTGATGAGCCGTAATTCTGTCATTCTACTCGGTCGCACCGTCTTTGGAATGAGGTAAATATTGGTCATATTTATTCTCTCATGCAAATATCCAGTCCTAAAAAACTCGTTAACCATATATATGATGTCTGATTTTATAATCGACCAGGACGGTTCGTTTTTCCATTTAAAATTCAAACTTCAACAGTAATAATACTATAACATATTTGTCTCTTTCTATGTGCTTTTATTACATTTGCATGACAAAAATTTAATTTCCTTCATTTCCGCTTGCAACCTACCTACGCATTACATGCCTACACGTCTCTCGTCTCTGTAGTTCGGTAGTCAGTGACTCAGTATAACAGTGTATATCTCTTTCTGTACATATCAATGGTAAAAGGTGAATATACATAAACTGGCAAAGGTTTGTACTAGAAGAATCTAAGCTCTTGAAGGATAACACTTTATTTTTATTTGTTTATTTGGGTAAAAATTAAAATCGATTCTAGTAGAAACAAAAATGTAGAAGTAGTTGAAGAGGTGAATGAGATGGGTCCTACTCAAACTTTAATCACTACGAAGATCTGAAATATCATTTACTCTGACAACGAAATACATGAGCGACGCTTTATTGCTCTTCCTCTCTCTCTCATCCCAATGTGCCATATTATGATTACATATTATGAGTTTCATCATCTATGAAAGACAAAAATTGTAGGTTATGATTATGTTTCTAATACGAATAGGTTTCCTAAAAAACAACCTAGTTCACATTTGTTTTCTTTTTCGATTTAGGTAAACGACAGTAGTAGAACAAGCTGTTTTCGTTAGTGTTAAAATTTTATTTAGAAAACAGTGAGTTTTGTTACAAAAGAAAAAAAGAACGAAGAAAAGAAAACGGTGAGTTTAAACAAACATTCGACCAGAAAAAATAGTGAAGTTTCACAAAAGTAGTAGGGAAACGTTTATGGAGTAGCATTTTTTACTCAATAGCAAACAACATACAAACATATAGTGGAAAGTCAAGGTAAAAACCCGCTTGAATGATTAATTAATGTGTAAAACCTCAATTCTAGAAAGTTAGATATGAACACAAGAATACAAGATCAATAGCACAATCCTCTTCGAATAATTTTCTAATTTGTTATAATTAATTATCTGTGTTTACCATGTTTGCATAAAAGAATCTTTTGGATATCAGTCAATCATTTTTTGTCAACTTCAGCCAGTCATTTATTATGTATCTGAATATCGGCTAACCAGATAATGTGTAATTAGAAATCTTTTGATCTAAGATTCACTGAACGTTGCAACGAACGGAGCTAAGACTCATAATCATATTGACTAGTGCATGATACTCATGACATGCATAGTTTATATCAAACAAGAGATCCTCCTTGGAGTCTCGTCACAGTTAATTCTCAACTACTATTATCTTACATTAAATCAACCATTGTTTAATTTTGTAAGACACATTAATGACTTGAGACAGTCCATAAAATTTGTTTCATAAAGGCTACGTACTATTTTGTGTGACCACGAATTAAAGAGCAAGAATTAGTACACTTTCATTCATCCAGGGATGATTTGTTAAATCAGTACCGATCATTACTCCTACAGTGTTTTATTTACTACTAATAATTTGGGCGGCTAGATTTGGAGAAGAAGCTGGCTAGTGGCTTCCCCCAAATACGCGGGCCGGGGACCCATAATACTTTTGATTGCAAATTAGATTTGAAGAGCCCATCAAGTGAATGTCCCCATCTTCTACTAGAACCATAATGAATGGTGATGGTTATTCACCTTTTTGTGATGTGGTGCATGCATCTTTTCAACTTGTTTCTTTCTTCCACCCTACTAGATGAATCAAATTTAAGCAAAAATTTAAACACGAATGCTTTAACTGATAACTTTGAAATACTCGTGGAAGTATTAAATAAACTAGATATAATTAGTTGTTTGTAATAATATCTTTTACTGATATGCTACTAGTATCAGACACCAAATTTTATTATATAACCTGAACATATTGACGTAAACGTGGTCGATATGACAATAATAATTCACCAAATTTTGATATATGTTATTGTTAAAAAAATTTGATATATGTTACTGCTAATTATGACGGTTAGGAATATTTAATTTAGGAAGCATTTTTTTCTGTTTAGAGCAGGACAATGGCTTTCTTTTCGTAATGGTTTTCCGGTTTCCGAGTCATGTCACTACAAGAAAACAACGGTATTCTGACGGACATTCCGACGGAAAATGAAATCCTTGGAATATCCCGAGAAATTTCCGAGGAAATTCCTAGGAAACACAAAATTTGGCTTCCTCGGAATTTCCTCGGAATATATCGACGAAATTCCGAGGAAATATTAATCTGTCGGAATATTCTTATGAAATGCCGAGGAAAAATGTATTCCTCAGAAAAAACTGATGAATTCCGAGGATATATTATAGCCGTTAGAGAGCCTTGGGGGATTTTAAAAATTCCGAGGAAATTCCGACGAACTAACTGTTGGCGTCGGAATCCCGTCGGAATTTCCTCGGACTGTCGGTAGGATTTCAACTATAAATACAAGCACCCATCTTCCTCTTCATTCACTCCATATCTTCATCCTCCCTCTTACTCTCTTTACACACGAATTTGATTCATACAAAACATGTTTTCTTCAAATTATTTTCCTTCTTAGATCGATCGACCTCATTTGGATCCGAACACGAGATTGCTTACG
>NC_027749.1:12511031-12512160 GCF_000695525.1 Brassica oleracea var. oleracea | reverse complement strand
CATTACAATTGTATAAGAAATGAAATACGGCAAAAAAAAATTGATGTTTTGAAACCCCAAACACTAGTTCCTCGGTATTTCCTCGAAATATTTTCATTTAACCGAGCAAATATTTCGCAAAAATTGAAATTAGAATTCCGACGGAATTCCGACGGATAATGTCCGTCGGACCCTAGGTTTTATAACCACGAGCCCCTTCTTCTCTTCCCCATTTCTCTCTTCTTCCTCTGCGCCTCCTCTCCCTCCTCTCCGGCAAAAACCTACTTCTCTCCGACGATATCTCCGGCGATCTCCCCCTTCTCTTACACAAATCATGTAAGGACTCTATCCCACTCTCATAGATTCTATTTGTTAGGTTTTTGTGTAGATTTGATAGATTTTTGTTAGGGTGATTGGTTAGGATTGTGATTTGGTTGTATAATAGGTTTAGAATTGTGATTTGGTTGAATAATTTGTTTTGTTGAATTGATTTAGAATTTTTTTATAATTTTTTGATTTTTTTGTATTTATAAAATCGATTTTTTTATATAAATTCATTTTTTTGGATTTTACAAAATGTTTTTTGTATATAAATTCGATTTTTGGATTTTACAAAACATTTTTAATATCTATAAAACTTTTTTTGTACTTAAAAACTATTATTTGGGATTTAAAAAAAAAATAATTTTTTTATATTTATATTATATACATTTCTATATTTATTAAACATTTTTAATATTATTAAAACTAATTTTTGTAATTAATAAACTATTTTTTATTTATTAAAACTATTTTATTGTTTATTAGAACTATTTTTATATATTTATTAAACATTTTTAATATTATTAAAACTAATTTTTGTAATTAATAAACTATTTTTTATTTATTAAAACTATTTTATTGTTTATTAGAACTATTTTTATATATTTATTAAACATTTTTAATATTATTAAAACAATATTTTTGTAACTATTAAACTATTTTTATTTATTAAAACTATTTTTTTGTTTATTAGAATTATTTTTATATATTTATTAAACATTTTTAATATCTATAAAACTTTTTGGTGATTAAAAACTACTATTTGGGATTTTTTTTTTTAAAAATAATTTATATATTTCTATATTTATTAAATATTTTTTTTAATTTA
>NC_027749.1:12501669-12510359 GCF_000695525.1 Brassica oleracea var. oleracea | reverse complement strand
GCTTCAAACCGAGGATGACGCTTCGACGGCTTCGACCAACTTGTCCCGGTTTCGAATCAACGAAATCGTTGAATCCGTAAGTTCTTTTTTTTTTAAGTTCAATTCATTTATTTCTTGATTTAAATTTGTAAATTTGGCTATTTTCTATTTCAGTCGGTTCCAAAGAAGAATGGACGTTTGGTCGGTTTAGGTCGTCGCACCCGGTTGGTTCCTCTTTCTTCTGCACCACCGCCCTTTGTTGATCCAGAAGTACTTACGGCTCAGTTGAAGGAAAAGGATGATCGCATATCTTTGTTGGAGACCCAGATGGCGGCTCAACAGGCGGGCTATGAGGCACAGCGGAGGCTGAACCAGCAAATGATGGAGATGATGCAGAGGATGTACCCGAACGAGGTGTTCCCGAACGTACCAGACCCGTAGTTTTTTTTTTCCAAAAACTCGGAATGTTTTATTTTTATTTTTCTAGAACCCGTTCGGTATTCTTACATATCGGGTCGGGTTCAGATATTTTTAGTTCGGGTTGAGTTATTTCATGTCGGGTTCGGATATTTTAGATTTTGACAAAACAAATCAAATTCTTTATTGCTAAAGTTTCTTGTACCTAAAAATTTACAATTAATTTCACTAGTTTTAAAAAATATAATAGGTTAGGCGATCAATCATGCGGAGAATCAACAGGAGATAACTGGTGCGGATGTCACGTGCTAGCCCCCTGTGTCCCACCTTTTTTCGTTGATGATAGAATTTTCTTCTACAAGGCAGAGCCCCATGAATTTGATGAAGTAATGAAAGATGTTAGGATTTATGGAAAGATATCGGGCTAGTATATTACTTTTGAAAAGTCTGCTCTACTCTTTGGTAAGAGAGCCTGCGAATATAAACAAAAAAATCAAAACCTCTTTGAGAATTGATAATGAAGGAGGGATGGGATCCTACTTGGGAATTATGGAGGATATCAGTGGATCTAAATGTAAAATCTTTGCATTTTTAATAGATAGATTACAACATAGAGTTAATGGATGGTCTGCATGATGGTTTTCGAGAGGAGTGAAGGAAATCCTGGTAAAATCCATTGCATAGCCCTTTTGACCTATGTTATGTCCATCTTTCTGCTTTCATTGGATATTTTCAAAAAAAAATTGTGATTGCCATTGCTAGATTCTGGTGGAGCTCAAATCCATCTAAGAGAGGATGCATTGGGCGAAATGGGAGAAACTTTGTAATTAAAAAGAGAAAGGTGGTCTTGGTTTCCGTATGATCCATGACTTTAATTTGGCTTTGCTAGCAAAACAGTTATGGCGTCTGAAACAATTTCAAAATTCTCTTCTTGCAAGGGTACTATAAGGGAAGTACTTCAGACTTAGATTGCCTTTGCGATCAGGTGCTATTGATAGCCCATCTTATGTCTGGAAACGTTTATTGGCAGCAAGACAATTACTGGCATTAGGGATCATACAGAGAAGATCCATGGGTTCTAACTGTTCCGGCGAGGACTGATAGACCGTGTGTTCCGGTAGTTCATCCCTGGATGATGGTGAGTGGTTTTATTCACGGAGAGCCTAAAGAGTGGGATGTGGAAATGTTGGAGAACCTTGAAGCCCCCAAAGATATAACACTAATTCGGAGTCTGACCGTAAGCCAATCCACTCGAGGTGATAAGTTATGTTGGAGCTATACAAAGAGTGAGAAATATATCGTAAAATCTGGATATTGGATGGTTAGGAATATCCTAAATGCTGAATTTTAGCTAATCATAACCGAGCCTAGCATTAAGATGTTTCAAGCATTTTCTTGGAAGATTAATGCTCCTCAGAAGATATGACATTTTATGGCAGATCATAATAGGTCATCTAGCGGTAAAATGGCATGTCGTCGCATGTGATGTGATAATCACTGTCCCCGATGTGAGGAGTTATATGAATGGATAAACCATGCAATTTTTGAGTGCCCACTAGATTTACAAACTTGAAAATTGTCATTTACATCATCTTGCCCATCGTTTTTTCCGATTTACATTGCTTACACTAATTTGGATTATCTTTTCTGACATAAAATGATTTTGAAGACCCATTGTTGTATCCATGGATAATATGGTATTTATGGAAAGCCAGAAACAATAAATGATTTAGGGAGATCACAAGAGATCCCCTAGGATTAGTAAGACATACATAGGGTGAATGTCATACATGGTTTGAAGCAAATGCACAAGCAATTGTGGAGGTCCAATCCTTACATCATCCAATAACTGCTCTAGTCGTATGGTTGCAGAATATTTTCTTGATTGATGGATCATGGACTTTGAATCACATTTTAGTGGAAATTGATGGGCTTGGAAAGATTCTTCTGGACATGATCAACTTTGGGGGATAAAGAATCAAAGAATGTGTGTCTCATCACTTCATACAGAACTTGAAGCACTCTCGTGGGCTATGGCATGTATGTTACAATATTCAATATGTCAGCATTTTGGAATGGATTACAACGACCTCATTTTGGTAATTCAATATCCGACATCATTGTTAAGCTTCTCAACATAATTGAAGGATTTAGTTGTTTTAAAGAAAGATTTCAAGATTGTCTATTATCCTCGAGAGAAAAACAAGATGGTGGTTCCACTAGCTAAGATCACGTAATTTTTATAGAAAGTTGATTTTTGTTGATTGTTCTATTTCGGTCTAGTTTTTTATACGAGTTTAAATAATATAATAAATTTTTGATGTAAGAAACTACTAAAAATATGTGAAAGCACTCCAAAATATAAAAAAAATAACCAAAAAAAATCCTAAGACAAAAATGTCTCCAATGCAGAATCTCAAATGTCAACAAATCGAGAAATTAAATTGCGTTTACTTCTCCCAGCAGTTTACAAACAATAATTACCTATCTTGCTCTCCACGGCTGCAAAGGAAGTAATCATTATAAAGTTGTCAGAGTAAATGAACGTTTTCTTGGAACTAACTAACGGGTAAAAAAGCAATCAAAATTTTTAACGTCGACGAGACAACTTCGAGAAAAATGAATTCAAAGAACAGATCTTACAAGAATGTCTGCTCATTGAACTTAAAATTGAGAGCCTGTGTACAGTAACTCGTTTGTCTTGTTTCAGTTTAAACTCTAGAACGGTACACATGTTTGAATACAGTGAAAAAAGACCGATCATTTTTACGGGCTTCAAGTGAGTCCACTTAATACTTATACGATCCCGTGAATATTGAATAGAGTCAATCCTTAGTTTAGAAGAGAGAAATGTGTGACATGATGATCATCTTACGAAACCGCGTGTAGTTCGTATTCACAGTTGTCACACGTGACAAATCTAAACACCCGTGGACAATCTTCAGTCTGGGCCCTAGGAGAAAGTTAGCTAGTCTGGTGCCGTTTTTTTTTGTAACTTATCTCTATGGGAAACAATAAGCTGATAGCTTAATCACAAATCTTGGTACAAAGATTGTTGCTCATTTTAAGGAAGAAAATCAGCAATGCCTACTAAACAGAGAAACAAACAAGTAAGTTTCAAAGTAGATTGAGGGATATAAAAAGAATACTAATATTGTGTTAATCTGAAACTGAGTACTAACTGTATTTTTTGTTCAATAAGTAATTTTACAAAATTTGAGATCTGAGAACGCAGAGAATTATTAAACCTCATTTAATAAACGTTATTTTTTTCTTGAGTTCTTTTTGGTTGAATGGATTTCTTGTGTTCTTTTCTACACAAGTACAACTGTTAAAAATATATTTTTTCAGAATAGTAATGAAATATCAGAAATTCTAGCTACCACAAAGTGACACCTCGCCTTCTTGAATAACACTATCTCTATATATTTGAAGAAAACCAATGAATATCGAGTCCGATTGGTAATGGCTGTAGCTTTAAAAATTTTGCTGTAGAAAAAAATCTGTAGATTTTTTGTTGTGGCTTTAGATTTTAGTGTTGTAAAATTTTATGGAAAGCACTAAAAAATTGCTTTGGATATTTGGTTCTGCAGATCACTTGTACAGCTGTAGGTTATTTATTTAAGAGCTGTGGCTTCAAAAAAAAATTTAAAGCTTGATTGCTTTGAATTTGGTGCCGTAGAAATAAATAGGGTTGTGAACAGCACTAGCAACTACCAATCACCCCGATATCACATAATTTGAGTTCACTTTAGCACTTTTATGTATTTTAGCTCCAAACATATTGAAGACCATCAACTTAATAAACCAATACAAAATCGTGGCTTGACGAGTTTTTCCTTCGATTCACTAATTATGGATTTAGTTTTTAAAAGATTTCACTCTCGATTATTTCCCTCTTTTCTACTGTTTTATCTGATTCTTTATTCTTTTTCTACGAATCCAACGTAACAGGATTTGATGCATATAATCTATTCCTTTAGTAGGTTTCAGAGGCCAGATTGGTCAGCGGGATCAGTAATTAATTTCGGGTTGCAAAATCCAACACAAAACCAAACCGAATCGATCAATACGGTGCGCTTTGCGCCGGCGCTTAAAAAAAAAAAAAAAAAAAAAAGCCAGTTGATAACCTAAAAGATGGAGTGTGAGGCACGCTAAACTGCGCTGGTCGTCGTC
This sequence comes from Brassica oleracea var. oleracea, assembly GCF_000695525.1. Lineage (NCBI taxonomy): Eukaryota > Viridiplantae > Streptophyta > Magnoliopsida > Brassicales > Brassicaceae > Brassica > Brassica oleracea. The sequence goes on along the minus strand of NC_027749.1, from coordinate 12,505,787 downwards.
ATGGATACTAAGAGAGCGTTAACGGGGACGCGTTTCGCCGACCTCAAACCTCCGATATCTGACGATATCATCAAGGCGCTTGGCTCCGGTTTCGAGTTCTGCACTCCGGTTCAGGTCGCGACGATCCCTTTACTCTGCAGTTACAAGGATGTTGCCGTCGACGCGGCCACCGGTTCTGGGAAAACCCTAGCTTTCGTCGTCTCGCTGGTTGAAATCATGCGTAGATCCACGTCATATACTCCCAAGCCTCACCAGGTTATGGGAGTAATAATATCGCCTACAAGAGAGCTATCAGCGCAAATATTCAAAGTGACGCAGCCATTCGTTTCGACTTTGCCAAATGTGAACGCTGTCCTGCTTGTTGGAGGGCGAAAAGTCAAAGCTGACATGAAGACTATCGAAGAAGGAGGAGGCAATCTCTTGATCGGCACGCCTGGAAGGCTTTCAGATATAATGCAACGGATGGACATTCTGGATTTCCGACATGTTGAGATTCTTATTTTAGACGAGGCAGATAGACTTTTGGATATGGGGTTCCAGAAGCAGATGAATTACAATATATCCCGCTTGCCAAAGTAACGGAGGACTGGCCTCTTTTCAGCTACACAGACAGAAGCTGTTGAAGAGCTGGGCTTAGGAACCCTGTCAGAGTTGAAGTTCGAGCGTCCGAATCATCTTCCCATCAATTCACCCACTCGAAAACGCCTTCTGGTCTGCATCTTGAGGTATTGTAAGGTCAAATACATAAATACGCAAATTATTGTTTTGTCATTTTCCTCTTTATGGTTCTTTTGGTGAAGAAAAAAAAAATTTTAGGTTCCAATATTCTATTTTACCAGCTTATTTGTTTTTGTCTATTATGCAGTATTTGGTATGCGAAGCAGATAACAAATCATCACAAACTAGTGGATCTACAGATTGAGAACAAAAATAAAAAAGCTTATTGTGTGAGTTTAAAACATCTCTCATAAAATTAAACATCTTTACAGATAGTATATTAAGCACGTATATCTCTGCAGATACTTCATAACCTGTGCTTCTGTTATTTACTGGGGATTCGTACTTTCAAAAATTCCTATCCTGAAGTCCATATCGTTAATTCCTATACATAATACATGGGAAGATGAAGCAGGTAAGCTACCTTGATATATATTTTAAATATTCCATATCATCTCGTTGCCTGTTTGTTCTGATGAAATTATACGTTTACACATCAGAATGCTAGACAAAAGGCATTAGCTTTGTTTACAGAGGCAACAAGCGGTGTTCTTGTGTGCACAGATGTCGCTGCACGTGGACTTGATATTCCAGGCATCGATTAGGTAGTTCAGTATGATCCCCCACAAGACCCAAAAGTATTCATCCATAGGGTTGGCAGAACTGCTAGATTTGGAAGACAGGGGAGGTCATTGTGTTTTTACTGCCCAAGGTTTAGCTTTATACACTCTCTTCTCCATACTTACATAATCAGGGCAAGAAAAGCTGATAATTTCACTTTATTAATGTCTAGGAGAAAGACTACGTAGAGTTTATGCGCTTAAGAAAGGTCCCCCTTCAAAAGAGAAAATGCTCTGAGAATTCTTCTGATGTCATCCCGATTGTAAGGAAAACCTCCATACCTCTCTCTCTCTCTCTCTCTCTCTCTGTGACAGGGTGGTTTAGTATTTGCTATAATGTATTCAGATACGCTCAGCTGCCATGGAGGACCAGGCAGTGTGGGAGAAGGGAAAAAAGGCATTTGTCTCCTTTATCCGAGCTTATAAGAAGCATGAGTGCTCTCACATTTTCATATGGAGAGAGCTTGAAGTCGGAAAGTTAGCCATGGGATATGGCCTCTTGCATCTTCCTTCAATCTCTGAAGTTAAACAACATAGACTTTACAGTGACGGTTTTACACCTGTTGGAGCCATCAAGTTTCAGGACATTAAATTTAAGTAAGTCTTTCGCCTTTTGGAACTTGTTGTTCTATTGTTTTGTCAATGTTCATGCCCACTATATCCATCTTCTCTTAGTTTTCATAGTGCTACAGAGAAAGCTAAAACTCAATACATTTGTTGAAGTGAGTTTCCAACTTTCCATATACCTGATGAGTAAGCATTTCTCTAAAACAGAAAAAAAAAAATTTGAATAAACGCAGGGACAAATCTCGGGAGAAACAAAGACAGCAAGACTTGCAAGAAAGGAGAGAGAAACGGGAAGAATAAGAGAAAAGAGGGAAAGGCAAGAAAAGGTCGAAAAATGCTTATGCTACTAAAGTTAACAGGAAAGCAGAGACAAACCATCCAAACAGCTGAAGATGAAGAAGAGATGGCTCTAGAGTATCGGTTACTGAGAAAACCGAAGAAACGGCTAATTACAGAAGATGAATATTTAAAAATTACAGATTTAATCTTATAAGAAGCAAGAAACCTTTCAGGCTTTGATTAGAGCAGGGATGGGGACTATGCTTTAGTGTTTTCATAAGTTCAAATCTCCAAAATAGCATCTTTCTAAGTTTATATCACAAAACTAGCACTCAAAAACTAAAATGACCAAAATAGCACATTTTTAAGTTTATCTTTTGAAAATTTTAATTTTTTTATTTTTCAAAATTTGAAATTTTATCCCCAAAACCTCATTTCTCAACTCTAAACTCTAAACCCTAAACTCTAAACCCTAAACCCTAAACCCTAAAATCTAAATCCTAAACCCTAAACTCTAAACCCTAAACCCTAAACCCTAAAATCTAAATCCTAAACCCTAAACTCTAAACCCTAAACCCTAAACCCTAAAATCTAAATCCTAAACCCTAAACTCTAAACCCTAAACCCTAAACCCTAAAATCTAAATCCTAAACCCTAAACTCTAAACCCTAAACCCTAAACCCTAAAATCTAAATCCTAAACCCTAAACTCTAAACCCTAAACCCTAAACCCTAAAATCTAAATCCTAAACCCTAAACTCTAAACCCTAAACCCTAAACCCTAAAATCTAAATCCTAAACCCTAAACTCTAAACCCTAAACCCTAAACCCTAAAATCTAAATCCTAAACCCTAAACTCTAAACCCTAAACCCTAAACCCTAAAATCTAAATCCTAAACCCTAAACTCTAAACCCTAAACCCTAAACCCTAAAATCTAAATCCTAAACCCTAAACTCTAAACCCTAAACCCTAAATCTTAAACTCCACCCTTTGACTCTAAACCATAAGTTTGTGACTTTTGATAAAACATTAAGTGCTATTTTTGTGACTTTTGATAAAACATTAAGTGCTATTTTTGTGACTTTTGACCTTGAATACTAGTTTGAGAACAAAAACTTGATTTAGTGCTATTTTTATCTTTTTTTTCTTTTTATAATAGAGAATATCACTCTGGTGTTTTTGTTGTGGCTTTTGAGTCTGAGTTGAGAGCATTAACTGAGATATTTTTCGTATTTGACTTTAATATATTGTAAGCAAATTGGTCAAAAAGTTATGGAGAAATTAGCAAAAGGATTCGATTTCCTCTTTTCAATATTTTTTTGGGAAAATTGTTTTTTAGAGAAAAAAATAGTAACTATGTCCCTTTAAACTAATTTATATTTTGTGTCATATTTTCTTATAATACCCTTTAATATTTATGAAAATAATTTTAATAAATAGTTTTACAAACAAAAAAAATTTAGAAAAATAGTAACATTTGTATACCTATATGAACTTAATGGTATATTTTCCAGTTATAAAAAAGTTAAAATTATAAATTTCAGATTATGTTCTAAAAAAAGTAGAAATGACATTCTACGAAGTAGAAAACGAAATCTATTTTTTTCATTGAATCTACAATGTTTAGAATACGTGATCTACGTAAATAGGAGTATTCTACAAATATGTAGAATACACATTCCGCGCTTAACCTACCATTCTAAAATTCTTAGAAATCAAAATCTACACATTAATCTAATTCTAAAACATGTAGAAACCGACTTCTACAGATTTACTATAAATCTAAAACATGTAGAAATCAAATTCTAAACATTACTATAATTCTAAAAAACTGTAGAAACTGATTTCTACATATTAGTTGTATTCTACGGATAAGAAATCAGTTCCTAAAAATATGGAAACAAAATATTTGAGAATATTCACTTTTATATTTAA
>NC_027749.1:12487844-12501409 GCF_000695525.1 Brassica oleracea var. oleracea | reverse complement strand
GTTGTTGTCGATGGAACATTCTTGAAGAGGCGTGTCCTATTTTTAGAAATTCAAATTCCTATTTTTAGAAATTCAAATATTTGAGAATATTTGAGAATATTCACTTTAATCCAGAGAAATCGAGTTTAAAGAGTTGAAATAATGCTTGGTCGGTTCAAATCAAGTGGGAATCAATCCGGATATAATCATACAAAACCAAAAAAATCGATTTGGGATTCTTTCCTCGGCACGGGATCGATCGATCTATTCTTACAGATCGGTCGATCTGTGTAAATCGACCTTCGCCGATCGAGTGAAATGGACCCGGTCGATCAGTATATATTTCGCGTTTTTTTTTGTTCTGAATAATGATCGGGATCGATCGATCCACTATAACTTGTAAAGTGGGATCGATCGATCCCCCTTGTCGAATTCAATATATATCTTTTTTAAAAAATTACAATTTTAAGGGCATTACTGTCATTTTGGAAAAAAATAGTCTAATAAAACATAAAGTAATATAAATTAGTTTAAATGGACATAGTTACCATTTTTTGGCTCTAAAAAAACAGATTTCCCTATTTTTTTTACACATCCCTGAGTAACTAAATAAACTGTGAATGACAAAATAATATTCGTCATTAGGAACTTAATCTCAACAAAGGCTTGTTTGCATATATACAAATTTCATGATCAGAGATCATTTCAGTGGGATTTGACCCAACAAAAAAGAAAGGATCATTTCAGTGGGTATAATTAACAAGTTGAGTTGATTGTTAAACTAAATTCATAGTCAAAGAGGCCAATAACGATTTTTCTTTTTCATTATTAAAATGAAAATGGAACAAATGCAGCAAATAACAGTTCAAACGAAATATTCTCTTCTCTGTTAGAGATATCAAGGAAGTGGGCCGAGCGGAGAAGGCCCAACTGACTCAAAGCTTAACAAAGCCCATGTTCAGCTCTCCTCAACGGTCGACTTCTGAACAGAAGAGACAAAACCAGAAGAGTACGGAGGAGAACGGTTTGCCTCTCCAAAACAGATTTGAGCTGTTCTTATCCTTTGGTGATTGACTGCTTTATGCTTTACCAGCTGGAGAGATAAGGTTTTGTAAAAGATCTAGAGAGTTCCTAGGGTTGAGACTTGTTTTATATAAATCAATGTAATCACTCTGTTTTGGAGAGGCAAACCGTTCTCCTCCGTACTCTTCTGGTTTTGTCTCTTCTGTTCAGAAGTCGACCGTTGAGGAGAGCTGAACATGGGCTTTGTTAAGCTTTGAGTCAGTTGGGCCTCCTCTGCTCGGCCCACTTCCTTGATATCTCTAACATTCCCCCTCAAACTTGTGGTGGGTGGAGAACCAACACCAAGTTTGTCTCTCAGTTCCATGAAGGCTCGTCGAGGCAAAGACTTAGTGAATATGTCTGCTAGTTGCTGTGTTGCAGGGATATGCCGAGTCTCTATCAGCCCCAGAGCCACTTGTTCTCTGATGTAGTGGTAGTCGGTATCAAAGTGCTTCGAGCGCTTGTGCATTGCCGGATTGGCACTTAGATAAACAGCAGAGAGGTTATCACACAGTAGCATAGTGACATGTGGTTGACTGATCCCAATGTCGCGTAGCAAGAAGGATATCCAAGCAATCTCCTGAGCCGTAGCACCAAGTGCTCTATACTCGGCCTCTGTGGAGGATCTTGAGACAGTAGCTTGCCGTTTTGCTGACCAAGAGAGAAGGTTTGGTCCAAGAAGTGTGCCAAAGCCTGTAGTTGATCTTCTTGTCTCCTTGCAACCTGCCCAGTCGCTGTCACAATAAGCTGACAAAGTCAGTATAGATTTCTTCTTGATATGGAGACCAAGGCTTTGAGTTCCTTTGATGTATCTCAGTATGCGCTTCAGGAAACCAAAGTCAGCTTGAGTGGGAGCATGCATCCTTTGGCACACAAAGTTTACCGCATATTGTATATCAGGACGAGTGATGGTTAGATACTGCAGTTTCCCAGCTACACTCCTGAAGTATGTAGGTTCTATAAATAAAGCCGACTCTTCATACTCAGGGCGTAGAGGAAGCGGTGTTGCCATAGGATTGCAGTCAGACATCGCAGTTTGATGAAGGATATCTCTGACATAAGCTGCTTGATGCAGAAACAGACCACCATCATACGACTCAATCTCAATACCAAGGAAGTAGCTCGGCTTTCCAAGATATTTCATAGGAAATCTCCGTTTTAAGACTGCTAGTAAGTCTTGGAGAAGACCCTCATCACTTCCAGTGAGTAAAATATCGTCCACATACAGAAGCAACACCAGTGTCTTGTTGTTTCGATGATAAGTAAAGATAGATGGATCAGACTTACTACAACAGAAACCAAAGTCAATGAGAAACTCACTGAAAGTGTCAAACCATGCCCGAGGGGCCTGTTTGAGTCCATACAGAGCCTTGGTGAGACGACAAACATGATTCGGCCTGTTAGGATCTTCAAAGCCAGGAATTTGATACATGTAGACAGGTTCCTTCAACTCACCATGAAGAAACGCACTTGACACATCAAGTTGCCGTAGCGACCAACCTTTTGCTACTGCTACATTCAGTATCTATCACACGTATGGTTGTTGTCCTCACCACAGGGCTGAATGTTTCGAGGTAATCAAGCCCCTCCTCTTGTTCATGACCTTTGGTAACAAGCCTAGCTTTAAGTTGCTTCACAGTTCCATCCGGATTGAACTTGACAGTAAAGACCCATCTGCTACTCAGTATGTTCATCTCAGGTGTTGCAGGAACCAGAGTGCAAGTATCTAACTTGACAGTAAAGACCCATCTGCTACTCAGTATGTTCATCTCAGGTGTTGCAGGAACCAGAGTCCAAGTATCTAACATATGTATGTTAGTCATCTCTTCTCCAACTGCACCATTCCAGCCAGGATGCTTCATCGCTTCTGTTATGTTCTTTGGTATTTCAGGAACAAATTTAGATACCAAGAGAGCATATCGGCTGTTTGGTTTCTGAATTCCCGACTTGGCTCTAGTAGTCATAGAATGAGTATTCTCCAGTGGAGCTACCTGAGGAACTGGAGCTTCCATCTCCTGATAATTGTTGTCAGCTTCATGGATTGGTGAGGGAGGAAGAGGTGGGATTGGAGCTTCAGTTACTGGATCAGGAGGAGGTGGGAGAATTCTTATACACCTCTCATCTGTTGGTATTGGTGGAGGAGATGTTGCAGTCTGCCATGCTTTCAGAAGGGTGGACTCATATCTAGGGACTAGATGTTTGTAGTCTTCGTTAAACGGAAAGTATTCCTCATCAAATACCACATGGCGAGAGATGTAGACCTTACCAGTAGGAGCATACAGACATCTATAGCCTTTGTAGTTAGGACTGTAGCCGAGGAAGACACACTTCAATGATCTTGGTTCTAACTTGTGATCTGCAACCGGACGCAGGTAAGGGTAACAAGCAGAGCCAAATACGCGGAGATGAGAGTAGTCTGGTTTAGATTTCAGTAGTAGCTCAGCTGGAGATTTGCTTCCCTTCGATAGGCCAGGAAGGAAATTTCCAATATAAGACGCCGTATAGAAGGCTTCTACCCAGCGATTCAGAGGTAGGTGAGAATGGAACATCATGGATAATCCTAGTTCAGTGAGATGTCGGTGTTTTCTCTCTGCTAGACCATTCTGCTCTGGTGTATAGGGACATGATACACGGTGTTGAATCCCATGATGACTGAGATGATCTCTGAACCTCTGATTTATATATTCCCCACCACCATCTGACTGAAACACCTTGATCTTCCTGTCAAGTTGGTTTTCGACAAGGTTTTGAAAGGCAGTGAAGACTGATAGAAATTCTATTTTATTATGTAAAGGAAAGAACCACGTATAACGAGTGTGTTCATCCACGAAAATTACATAATAACGGAACCCTTGGTTAGATGTAACAGGTGAGGGTCCCCAAAGATCGCTATGTATGCAATCTAATGGCTCAGAAACAGAAGAACTAGAATAGGAAAACTGAAGACGACTACTCTTTCCCATCTGGCAAGGCTCACAAATGGGAGATGTTCTGCTCTTATTCACTTTAATCTCCTTGCTGGCTTGAAGATGCTGAAGAATTCTGAGGTTTGAGTGTCCTAAGCGATGGTGCCACACTGCCTCTGAAACAGCTACATGACGACTTGAGTAGAAGGCAGCAAACTCATCACTCTTCAGCATATATAACCCTTAAGTTCGTGGACCCTTTGACACCACTTTCTGAGTTTGGAGATCAATCACAGACACATTATGAGCATCGAAATAGACTCCACACGGGTAGTCATCACAGAGCTTAGATACTGACAACAAAGATTTCTTAATATCTGGACAGACAAGAACTTCTTTTAAAGGAATTGTACCTGAACCAGAGGTGATGTTAGCGGCTCCAACATGAGTGATAGGGAGGTATGCTCCGTCTCCAACCATAACATCATCGTTTCCTTCATAGGAATGGGCATTGTGGAGATTCTGAGTGGAGGATGTGACATGAGTCGTTGCTCCTGAGTCAGGATACCACTCCTTTCCACTCTCATCAGTCATCCTCAGGGCAGAGAAAGCATCATTGCTCTGGTAGTTATTGTCAAACCTGTTGTAACACTTGAGCGCGGTATGACCAATACGCCCACAAATCTGACATGTAGGCATGTTACCAGAGCCTGTTGGAGTTGACTGATGCTGAGTGAAGCCATGACCTCTGGTTGAATATCCACCACGACCTCTGTAGTAGCTTGATCTACCTCGTCCTCTCTGTTGTGGATTGTAAGTTGGAGCAGCTTGCTTGTGTTCTTGAGAGTTCTGGTATTGGTGAGTGTTGAACACCATATGTGGAGAGACTGTGGCATTTTCTTCATATGACTTAAGCTTTGAGTCAAAGCCCTGAACTTCAGACACAACGTCGTTGAAGGTTGGCTGAGGGAACTTGGTGAGGGAGCTTTGAATGACGGTAGTGATAGGGTCATACTCCCTTCCAAGGCCATTGAGAAAGCCAAAGATCTTCATCGACTCATCAATAGGCTTTCCAATAGAACTCAAAGCATCACACATTGACTTGAACTCTCTACTGTAAACCGCAAGCGTCTTCCCTTTGTTGGTCAACAGCTGAAGGTTGCGGCGTAACGTGAACTCACGAGCCAAGGAACTCTTGTTGAAGTTTTCCGCAAGCGAGAGCCAGATCTGTCTTGAGGTAGGGAGATTATGAACGTACCCTAGAACTTCCTCTGACAGGGTACCAAACAACCACGAACGCACTAGTTGATCATAACAGAACCAGGACTCATACGCCGGGTTAGGGTTTTCGACATCGACACCATCTTGAACCACCGTTACAGTAGCCTCCGGTTGCATCACACCACCATTGACGAAGCCAATCAGCTTCTGACTGGACAGTAAGGACTCGAACTGGGTCTTCCAGAGTAAGTAGTTCCCATCGTTGAGCTTGAGAGTAACAGAGCTCAGGATGTGAACGTTCTTCGGGAAGGGGTAGGGATCTGCCATTTTTACCTGTTAAGGTTTTGATGGCTCTGATACCATGTGAAAGAAACAAGAAAAAAATAATTTCTCTGAATATAACTTCTCAACTTAATTCTTGAAACAGAGTGATTACATTGATTTATATACAACAAGTCTCCACCCTAGGAACTCTCTAGATCTTTTCCAAAACCTTATCTCTCCAGCTGGTAAAGCATAAAGCAGTCAATCACCAAAGGATAAGAACAGCTCAAATCTATTTTGGAGAGGCAAAACGTTCTCCTCCGTACTTTTCTGGTTTTGTCTCTTCTGTTCAGAAGTCGACCGTTGAGGAGAGCTGAACATGGGCTTTGTTAAGCTTTGAGTCAGTTGGGCCTCCTCCGCTCGGCCCACTTCCTTGAGCTGTTCGTATCCTTTGGTGATTGACTGCTTTATGATTTACCAGCTGGAAAGATAAGGTTTTATAAAAGATCTAGAGAGTTCCTAGGGTTGAGACTTGTTGTATATAAATCAATGTAATCACTCTGTTTCAAGAATTAAGCTGAGAAGTTATATTCAAAGAAATTACTCTTTTCTTGTTTCTTTCACATTCTCCACACCTAAAAGTTTTTATAAGATTAAACAAGAATAATCTTATAAAAACTTTTAGGTGAAGTAGACTCAAGTCCAACTAGTCTACTATATTTTGAGGTGGAATAAAGTAAGGAGCTTCAAATGTAGAAGTTGTAGCGTGACTAGCGTTTAAGGGGTACCCATCCACCGGATGGACAGATGTGTGTTGGTCGAAATCAAAGATGTAAACCCAGTTAGGATACAAACCATGGAAGGAAGTAGAAGGGACACAGAACGGTTCAGACTTTGAAAGGAACATGGTCAGATCTCCCATGTCTTGAGTGTAGACCGCGTTTCCTTCTTCGTCTAGCTTGTACACCATTAAATATTCTGTTTTCATTTTGGCAATACCTTCGACGATCGCGGCTGTCTTCCTGTACTGCTTAACCAAAAAAGTCTCACCGGTGGCTCTTGACTCCACCAAGTGCTCGCTCTTCCAGCAAGAATTCATAAGCTCACGTGTGACCATCGGCAGCTTGGGAAGGTTTTGAAATTGCACGTTTTACAGCTTGGGGTCATCGCTGGGTTTGCAGGGGTCCCATGAGCCGATGAGGTGGCCTCCAGATCCGGGAATGCGAAACATGTCGTCTTTCTTTGAAAACATGACACGGGAGGAGTAGAAGCAGGAGCTTTCGATCTTGATGTTGGTCCACTCTGGTTTACTCTTACCGGCTGGTTTGCAAAAGCTGAGTTGAGGTGCCAAGAACTTGACAGCCACGACACAGTCTTCATCATCCTCTGGAGAAGATGATGACATTGACACGTAGGTGACGATTTGGGTTTGGCAATGAAATGGGATCTTTATACAGTGCATACGGGTTTAGATCGTCATGGAGACGCATGATTCCATCTTCCTTCAAACTAGCTACCCACCCATGAGATGCCCCGATGGTTACAATAGTATCAAAACAATCATTGTATACCAACTCCGCTAGACACCTTCTTTTGAAAATGAATGACGCGTAATTTTTTTGGATTGGCATTGATAATGTTGAGTGTTCCAAGGCGATTATCAAGGGAAAACTTGTGTGGTAGACAAGGTTTAGCGCCGATGATGGAACAAGGATGGGTTTGACACAAGGAAGTTGAGAAGGCGTTAGAGAGAAGATGAAAAGATCTTCTCACTAACTCATGTTTCCTCGAGAACCGGCTAAGAAACAGAGACATGAGTGTTCTTAAGCAAAAAACCCGAGAGAGATCTGAGAGAGTTGATGATGTTCCACCTTCTCCACCTAAACTCTTTCCATTAATGCAGAGAATAGTCTTGCCCACCAAGGCAAGGTTTAGTCAGAGGATCTGTAACTTGTTTATATGATAAAGTCTAGTATATGAGCTTTGGAAATAATCTGTTACACTCTGTTTATATGACAAAGTCTAGAACATGAGCTTTGAAAAAATTGTTATACATTATACCTTGTTTATATGACAAGTCTAGAACATGAGAGCTTTGGAAATAAATCTGTTATACTCTATCATCACACATGGGATGTCTTAAACCAAGTGGAGGGTATCCTATACAGCTATGCTATTCTAACACTAATACTATTCCATTTGAACTTAATTTTCTAGTATTTGGAATAACCAAAGGTCCAACACACAAATATGAATCATATGCTTGTGTTTATGATTAGTAATATCTTCTTTAATCTTCCAACTTTTTTGTTCAATATTTTCTATAGATTGATATTGGAGTGGTAACACTAGCATAAACAGCTAGGTTGATTTGTAGCATATGGTTAAGGCCTTGTTCGTTTGTACATCTGGAAGATGCATCCAGATGGTCCATCTAGATGCTTTATCCAGATGCTTCATCTGGATGTTGTTTGTTTCTTCATTTCGTCTATGCATCCAGATGAATCACCTGAATGCAATTATGTTCGTTTGCTTTTTTATTTTTTAACTTGCATCTGCATCCAGGTGGACTTGTTAATGAAGTGACTAAAATATATATTTTTAAATTTTTAGCGGGAAAATAGCATTTTTACGGTTTTGGCGAAAAATAATTTTTGCAGTTTTTGCGAAAAAATGTGTTTTGGCGAAAAGGTGATTTTTCTGGTTTTGGCGGGAAAATACGTTTTTGCGGTTTTAGCGGGAAAATTGTGTAGCAATCTAAATGCATTTGTGCAGTTATTTATTATTTTAATAATGTAAGTGAAAACATAAATTAAGGATCTATCTTTTACTCCATAGTCTGATCAAAGTAGACAAAAGTAGTTGATGTCTAGAGATACCAAACACAAACCAGATGAATGTAGTAATTTAGATAAACCAAAGTAGGTAGATAATCTATCAAGTCGATGACAATCAAAGCCTCCAACAAAAGGGTATCATCAAACAAAACATTACAACATCAAAACCAAGCAAAAGTACTCTTACATTCCAGTGAATGCCTTCTTTGCAAAAGCAGATGCGCCTGCTGGGATCACCTTCAGCACATTGAACCTCACTGTCTTTGACAATGGCCTGCACTGTCCAATGATGACATGATCACCTTCTTTAACACGGAAGCATGGTGAGACATGGGCTGGGATATTGGAGTGTCTCTTCTCATACCTGATCAAAATTTAACGGAGATGTTTATAAATCCTCTAAAACTCTATCAAGAACAGAGGTTTCACACTTGTAAGTAAATACCTTTGATACTTCTTGACAAAGTGGAAATAGTTCCTGCGAAAAATGATGGTTCTCTGCATCTTGGCACTGTGGCAAGTACCAGCTAAGATACGTCCTCTTACGGAAACAGTTCCAGTGAATGGACATTGCCTGTCAATGTAAGTTCATGTTCCACAACAAGCCACGATTAACAAAAAAATATGCCTGAATCTAATTGATCTTTAAACTTAGATAGAGTACATCGAACAATCAGCCAAGCACAAGTTTAGATTTTTAAGAAACCAAACCTTCAATGGCATCACGAGGAGTCTTGAAACCCAATCCAATGTTCTTCCAGAAACGGTTTCCACCTTTGCGAGGTCTCTTTAATAGACTCCTATCAAACATAATAATAGGTCGATGATAAGATGAGGGCGTTTGTCATGGAAGTAATAAGAACGAGAAGAGAGAAAAGACTATTAAATATAAGAAGGATGAACAAAGTGGGGAACGTGAAGTGGATAAATCATTTGACCACACCGGTTTTCAATCTTATATATTAAAACAGAAGTCACAACCTTGATCCATGTGTGATTTTTAAAAAAAAATGATCTAATGGACATATTCTTAAAAAGTTATGTTACATTTAATATATAATCTTATCATTTAAATTTTGGGCCTACCAAAATTTTTTATTAGGCTATCACTAATTGGATTTAAACAATAGATGATCTATTGGATTTATAGATAGTATAAATTAAATATATATAATTTATTGTTGTAATATTATACCTATATATGCTAAATATTTAAATATTTGTCGATGTTAATTTTTAAAATTATAAAGATTTTTTTTTAAATAACAAAAATCATATTATCTAACAATGATTAATCTTTACTACCTTAAACCAATGAAAACAAATTTTAAACTATACAGTTTATTCTAAAAATTAAACAAAAACTAATGTTTAATTATTTACTCGATAATATAAATCATGTGAAAGTTTGAAACAATCTATTTAATGGAAAAAATATACAATAAACTTATTATGTTTTAAAAATTGATAGACACATATATATTATAATATATATCAATTTAGAATTGAAAACAAAATATTTATACAAAAATAAATGAAAACAAAAATCTGGGCGGTTGCGTGGATCGAAATCTAGTATTTTCTTCTTTTGTTTTTTTTTGATTTTCAATGGCAAATCTCAGATCCGGGTACGGGCTATTAGTTTCATAGTTTGTGTATATATTTGTGGACAATAATCCCGTATCACCGGTGATCCGACAAATGGTTTGATTAAGCTTATTGCATACCATACCAATATTCTTAAAACGATTTGCTTTTGGTCACCGAAGTGGCTGAGTTCTCAATACTTTTTGCTTTGTTTTCAATGAAATTTGCACGAAGGATCTATTTAGACAGATATCTAGAATTTTGAATTTTGCTAGTCTAACATTTGATCCATACCAATGATATTAAAGTTGGTTTTGTTTTGGTGAGTTTTCGGTACATTTTTGATATTTGTTTGGATCTGGGTTGAGATCGTAGGCCTTTTTAGCTGTTGTACAGTTATAAGGGCATCTTCATCCCTACTCCATTTTTTTTCTAAAATGGAGTAAAAGTGATTATGGAATAAAGAATGCTCCAACCCAACTTCATATCTCACTCCATAATGAAGTTTACTCCATAAATAGAGTAATCTATTTTTTTTTTGGTTCATCACTCCATTATAGAGTGGGAAATGGAGTAGGATTAGAGCAATTTTACTCAATTTTCACTTTTACTCCATTTTGGAGGAAAAATGGTGTTTTACATTGGAGATGCTCTAAAATGCCTAATTTTTTTGCTGAGTTTTCTGTACATTTTTGATATTTGTTTTAATGAGATTTACTCGAAGGATCTATTTAGGCAGATAGCTAAAATTTTGAATTTAGCTAGTCTAACATTTGATCCTTACCAATAACCATAATATTAAAGCTATTAATCTAAGATTTGATTTTTTTTTCTGAGTTTTCAGTACATTTTTATATTTGTTTGGAACTGGGCCGAGATCATAGGTTTTTTTTGTACACTTATAAAATGCATATTTTCTATTCGATTAGAGTTTTAGGGTTTTTCATCTCCGCCTTTCGACGAGCTCTAAATTGGTAAGCTTTTCACCTATCTAATTTCAGATCTATGTTGTTATCTCTTCTGTTTTCCCTAATCTACAACTATCATTGTACACTTAGAGCATCTCCAACCCCTAGCTATTTTCACCTCTATATACTATAATAGAGGTAAAGTGCTTCATCCCATCTCTATTTCCACCTCTAAAATATTTTTTCCTCTATTTATAGAAGAAAAAATAGCATTCCTCTATTATAGAGTTATACTTTTTTATTTTCAAAATAGTCTTTTAACTTTCAAATTTTTATAGTTGTAACCAAAATAATTATATTTATAAAGAAATACAGCTTTTTAGGAGTATAATAACATTTTGTATTTACATAATAGTCTTTTAACAAAACTTTAGTTTAAAAAAATTCATAAGTTTATGAAAATATTTTAAAAGTTAAAAATAAATAGGGTTAGTTATCAACTTTTATAAACAAAATGTATCTTTTGTAAAATTAAAATACAATCTTTTGAGAATATTCCTTTATAGAGGCAAAAATAGAGAAATACATTGGAGAGAAATTCATCTCTATTATACAGTTTCTTTATTAAGTAAAAATAGGAGAATACATTGGAGATGGTCTTATAATCAGGAAATGGTACCTAACGTCGTAAAACCTTCTGGCAGCAGAAACGATTATCAGTCTTTCACTCTGAAAAATCAATTGTCTATCATTGCCATATCTGATCCAAATGCCACCCAGTCTTGCTTCTCTCTAGTGGTTAGAGCCAGTTCTTCCAGAGATCCTCAAGATTTAATCTTCTCTTTTTTTTTAATTTCATTTGATGCTTTATACTTAGCTACTAATTACTAATAGCTGAATCGAAGATATAAACATATAGATATTTTTTTGGATCCAAATACAAAGTTTTAACTGGGCCGACTATCTGATCTCCGGCCTTTGTAGCTCTTGTACACATATAAAATATGTAATTTCTATGCGATTAGGGTTTTTCATCTCCATGTGTACAAATTTTGCCTCTCGCCGAACTAAGCTAAATTTGTAAGTTGTTCTCAAACATATTTTGTTATATTTTTCACCTATCTAGTGATTCTACATATATGATTGTGATGTTCTAAAGCGATTATGTGTGTATTTCATGTCATTGGTTCTTCCGCTTGATATTAAAGTTTCAGATCTCGATTATATTGTTGTTTTTATGTTGTTATCTCTTTCTGTTTGTGTTAATCTACATATATTGTTTCTTAGCTAAAAACATACACATAATCGCTTTAGAACATCACAATCATTTATGTAAAATCACTAGATAGGCGAAAAATATAACAAAATATGCTGGAAAACAACTTACTAATTTAGCTGAGAGAAACAATACATACATAATCGTAGTGTTTGTCCGCCGAACAGAGCTGTTGTTGCTTTCATTATGTCAGAAAATAGAACGTAAAGTTGAAAAACCTTTCAACATCAGAAATGATTATGAACCCTTCACTCTCAAAAATATTTTGGATGTCATTGCGATATTTGACTCATATGCCACTGACTCTTTACCTCTCATTAGTGGTTAGATCTGGTTCTTCGAGAGATCCTCAAAATGCTCTGGGATTAGCACATCTTTTGGAGCATATGGTCTCGTTTTCAAGAAAGAGTTTTTGTTGGATTTGTTAACAAAGGAGCTAAGAGAAACAATACCTAATTCGAAGGTGAAGAAAAACTGTTTAGTCGCTGGATCAATATTTACAGTGTAAAGCTTGACGCAGACAGACTATTTATTGTCATAGCTTGTAGCTCTTGTACACATATAAAATGTCCAATTTCTATGCGATTAGGGTTTTTCATCTCCATGTGTACAAACTTTGCCTCTCGCCGAACTAAGCTAAATTGGTAAGTTGTTCTCAAACATACTTTGTTATATTCTTCGCCTATCTAGTGATTCATAGGTGAGTGTGATGTTCTAAAGCGATTATATGTGTATTTCATGTCATTAGCTCTTACGCTTGATCTTAAAGTTTCAGATCTCGATTATATTGTTGTTTTTATGCTGTTATCTCCTTTTGTTTGCGGTAATCTACATATATTGTATGATTTTATCTCGATTCATGTCATTGTTTCTACATAAATCTTAAGTAACAATGACATGAATCGAGATAAAATCATACAATATATGTAGAATAAAACAAAAAGAAAGAGATAACAACATAAAAACACAATATAATCGAGATCTAAAACTTTAAGATCATCCGCCCTCCAATAAATCATGCAGTTGTCGCTGCATACATCTATTACCTGATACGATAAATCAAGACCAGCTACGAGTTTCTGAACCTCGTAGTATGAACCAGGAGCTACATTAGCCTCGGGTAGAATACCTTTTACAAAATCAGCAATCGCATCCACACAGTCTTCAGCCAAATTATAATATGTTTTAATGCCCATCAATCTTGTAGCAGATGATAAAGCTAAATGACCATCTCTGCAACCTTCGTACAATGGTTGCTTTCTAGCATCCAACATATCATAAAATCTCCTAGCTTGTGCATTGGGTAAATCTTCCCCTCTAAAATGATCATTTACCATCTGCTCAGTACCTACACCATAATCTACATCCGTTCTAATTGGTTCTTCTAATCTAACCGCTGGCTGAGGTTCGCTAGTACTACCATGTTCATAATCAGTTTCCCCATGATGATACCAAATTTTGTAACTTCGTGTAAACCCACTCAAATATAGATGAGTCCAAACATCCCACTCTTTAATAACCTTTC
>NC_027749.1:12487573-12487784 GCF_000695525.1 Brassica oleracea var. oleracea | reverse complement strand
GGTTGTCGGTGAACTAACACCATGAATTCGGTTATACCTCGTTGGTATTATTCCGTAAGCAATCTCGTGTTTGGATCCAAATGAGGTCGATCGATCCAAGAACAAAAATAATTTGAAGAAGACATGTTTTTTATGAATCAAATTCGTGTGTAAAGAGAGTAAGAGGGAGGATGAAGATATGGAGTGAATGAAGAGGAAGAGGAGTGCTTGT
>NC_027749.1:12465810-12487372 GCF_000695525.1 Brassica oleracea var. oleracea | reverse complement strand
ACCAAATTTTGTGTTTCCAATTCCTCGGGATATTCCGAGGATTTCATTTTCCGTCGGAATGTCCGTCAGAATACCGCTGTTTTCTTGTAGTGTGTCATTGTTTCTACATAAATCTTAAGTAACAATGACATGAATCGAGATAAAATCATACAATATATGTAGAATAACACAAACAGAAAGAGATAACAACATAAAAACACAATATAATCGAGATCTAAAACTTTAAGATCAAGCGGAAGTGCCAATGACATGTAAAAACATACACATAATCGCTTTAGAACATCACAATCATCTATGTAAAATCACTAGATAGGCGAAGAATATAACAAAATATGTTGGAAAACAATTTACTAATTTAGCTAAGAGAAACAATACATACATAATCGTGGCGTTTGTCCGCCGAACAGAGCTGTTGTTGCTTTCATTATGTCAGAAAATAGAACTTAAAGTTGAAAACCCTTTCAACATGAGAAATGATTATGAATCCTTCACTCTCAAAAATCTTTTGGCTATCATTGCGATATCTGACCCATATGCCACTGAGTCTTTACCTCTCATTAGTGGTTAGATCTGGTTCTTCGAGAGATCCTCAAAATGATATGGGATTAGCACATCTTTTGGAGCATATGGTCTTGTTTTCAAGAAAGAGTTTTTGTTAGATTTGTTAGCAGAGAAGCTAAGGGAAACAATACCTCATTCAAAGGTCCTAAAACGAGACCATATGCTCCAAAAGATGTGCTAATCATGGAGCATTTTGAGGATCTCTCGAAGAACCAGCTCTAACCACTAATGAGAGGTAAGACTCAGTAGCATTTGGGTCAGATATCGCAATGACAGCCAAACGGTTTTCGAGAGTGAAGGATTCATAATCATTTATGCTGCCGAAATATTTTCAACTTTACGTTCCATTTCCTGACATAATGAAAGCAACAACAGGCCTGTTCGGCGGACAAACGCTGCGGCAACAATGGCGATCAATATGTACAAGGCACATTGAAGAAATTTTGTCTGTGTGAATCGCAGTGTTCATTTAATTATATAGGTGAAGACAAACTGTTTAGTCGCCGGATTAAAAAATCAAAACCTCCAGAATTAAATTAATTCGCTATCGTCCTTTTTTCTCTCATCATCGAAATGCCGAAGCGGTGATTTCTCCGTTTTTATGTGTATTTTTTAACCGCAAGACGCTGCCGCATCGTTTGTCCGCCGAACAGCGCAATGAATGATTTTAAGCAAAAAACTCGAGAGATATTTGAGAGAATTGTAGATGTTCCACCTTGTCCACCTAAACTCTTTCCATTAATGCAGATAATAGTCTTACCCACCTAAACTCGGAGGAGTTGTATTTATTTTTATTACTATACATATTCTTTTCCTTCATGATATTAGTGAATTTATCGTAATTGAATATTTAGTGATTTATTTTGGATTTTCTTATATATTTATTTTCTATTTTTGAAAATTCAACTGAGGATACACACACCACAAAGAATCAAAGATCTACAAACATTTCATCTTAAGGTTAACTTGGTAAGTTATTTACGATTTATTTTATTTATTATTTTTTTCTTCATGAATTTCCGTAGTTGATCGCTTGGCAATTTATTTTGGAAGTTCTTAGCGGAAAGAAAGATAGTATTTGTTTTTCAATTTCTTTACAAAACATTTTCCCTAGATATTTAACATTGTAAACTGGGAATTATTCTAATGTTACAGTCAGTGATGTTAACTAATGTTAAATTTTTATTTTTATCGGTCACAGTGATCAAACAATTTCCACATAAAAACTTCATTTTTTACTAGTGGAAAAACAAATTTAAGACTATACATTTTAGTGTCCTAGTTGTGCAGAACTAAATTTACAAGATGTCCATTTTCAAAAATATAATGGTTCTTAAATAGAAATTATTATACTTTTATTATTATATTTTGTCTTTAATGTTTGATAGAACGCGGGTGTTTTCTCATTTTGTATTGAATAATATTTATGATTGATGAACAGTTTAATGGTTTGTACATCTGTTACTTTTTCAAATTGTGGTTAGTTGTTAAACCAATTAGATATGAATAGGGCTGTTCAATATGGTAAAACCGAACCGTACCGAACCGAACCGAACCGAAATAGACAATATGGTTTGGTTTTGGTATATACCATATAAACCGAATGGATATAATTTTATAAAAACCGTAGGATTTGGATATGGTTTGGTATATAACCGATTAAACTGAATAAACCGAACAAAACCGATTAAAAGTAGAAACATGTAAATATGTATCTATTTTATAACAATACATGAAAATCTATTTGTTACATAAGTTAAATTTGTGTTAATAACTATTACCATAATTTTATAGTAATAAAGAACCTTAATTTGTAAAACACTTGAACTATAATTAAATAACAATACATCGGAATTCAGACATCTTATTTTCTAAGCCATCTTTTGATCTTTTTGCTTTATTTTAGTCTTCACTAAATTAATATGAAGATTATAAATTTGATGCACAATAATTAATGAAAAATTTTCACAACAACTTTTTTCTTATCTGTAAATAAACAGAGTTTCGTGTTCGATTGAAAAAGTATGACTTTAATGAACACTAAATATGGAAGAGTGGAAAAACTTTTCTTTCATGTTTCTGTTTTGTTTCATATTTTTATTTTCAAAATTTGAAGGTTTGATTTTAGTTATAGATTTGATTATTTTATTTGATGGTAGAAGCATTTTTACTTTTTTGTTCATTTATTTGAACATGTAATATATTTTTAATAAATGACTGTGTTGACAATATGACTCTAAAATTCATATTATATGATCTCAAACTAAATAATTATGTTTTTTGGTATAAAACCGAATAAACCGAAAACCGACGGTATATAAACCGAACCGAACCGAAGTAAATATGGATTTAGAATGGTAGTTATATTTTACTAACCGAAATACCGAAAACCGAAAAAAACCGAACCTAAACCGAACCGATATCCGGATTGAACACCCCTAGATATGATATATAAAATATATCAGTCATTTGATTGTTTTTATATATTAAAGTCTTTATTTATTTTATTTATTTATTGGATGTTCCTAGCGGAAGCAAATATATTATTTGTTTTTCTATTTCTTTAGAAAACATATTTGCGTTAATAGCAAAGAAGCAGAGCAAGAACAAGGAAGGACTATATTTTTTTGAACAACAAGGAAGTACTACTTACCAAAAAGGATTTAAAACAAAACATTTTTGTCAAATGGCTCGATCTTATAACAACAGAGAAGATCTATTCTTCGCTGCTCCAACGTCTCTATGACTTTGTGGAATATGCCTCATGGTGGACTAGGATTGAATTTAACGTGGGTCAAACTATGTACATAAAAAGGAAAAACAAGTAAAAAATATCATCTTGATCCATAGTTTAGGGGTCAAATGCTAAACTTTACCAAGATAGCTACTGATTTTTCATTGTTTCTATGAAAACAAAACAATATTTATACAGATTTAAAGGGTGTCAGGTGACACCCATTGGTCTACGTAGGTCTGCCACTGCAGCTAGCTTGAGGTTCAGTTTTCCTGAAAACATTAGATCTCCTTGAGATGAAAACCGGGGAAAATAGTCTAATGGAGCTAAGATCAACTCTAATGGTTCACTCTATTTTTCATTCTAAAATAGAGTAATTTTATACTAGAGTTGAGTTATACTCAAATGGTACTCTAGAATAAAAAATAAAGTGATGAACAAAAAAACAACTTACTTTATATATAGAGTAAAGCCATTATTTACTTTATTATAGAGCAAAAATAGAATACAATTGTAGTATTTTTACTTTAAACTCTAATTTAGAGCGGAAAATTGAGGGGGTTGGAGATGTCATAAAGACTAGATTTTGCATATAAGTAGCAAATGGAAAGATGATCTTGATTATGATGACCAAAAACATAAGATTTGAAACTTTAGTTATCAAGGAATGTTTTTATTCGGTTTAGCTTTTAATACAGTAAAAATATTCGTGAAACCGAAAATTGCAAAACGAGAAAGTATTGAGAGAAAGAAACAGGCTGGAGAATATTCGTTTTTTATGATCCTTCTCTAACACAGCTTAGAAACAGAGCATGATTAACCGTTTTTCCCGTTAATCTACAATTAATTAAAATAAATAAAAAAGACAACGCACCAACAACCAACGAGTAACTAGAGTTTAAGACAGAGAAGATGTGTGTCAGATAAGACCCAAGCTGTCCGGGCCCTACATTCCTTTAGGCATGTCTTTTTACTATTTAACCGAATCTTAGCTCTCTTGTTCTTTCACCAGTCGGCATTTTCTTGATTTTGGTGAGAGATTTCATTAAGAAAAGAAAAAAAAGACATTCCCTCGCCGGAATAATCACCGGAGATAAAGAAAAAGAATGGCGTCCCTGAAATTTCCTTTGGAGATTCTCGCCGTCTTCGTCATCATCTCCGTGATTCTCTTGCCGATTGCTCATGCACAATCACATTCGCCAGCTCCAGCACCCACCAGCGATGGTGTTATAATCTTCGATTCACAATTCCATTTTAGAATTTAACTAATCTTTAAGAAGTATTGGATTATTAATGTTTGTTTTTGATATTGGGATATGGCAGGAACATCTATAGATCAGGGGGTAGCGTATGTTCTAATGATGGTGGCTTTGGCGTTGACTTATTTCATTCATTGAACTTGATGGATCCTCCAGTTTGTTCTTCCTCCACAATACTTTTGTTTCCTAGTGCTCTTAATCATTTTGGCCCTTCTTTATGTTGTTGGATTGACGTGAGATTCGTAGAAAGTCAAAATATAGTTAGGTTTTGGACATCATGCTTTGTTCTGTTTTTGTTGGTTGGATGATTCGTGTAACTTCTTATTCTTGGTTAATGGAAAAAAGTAATTATAATATTTTTCAATCACGAGGTAATTATATCGCTGGTATATATTAAAATAAAAGCATTACAACATTTCAGGTAACCACGTGTCATCTCCACAATGATTCTTAAAATACTTAGAGAAATAAGTTGGTTCATCTAAATATTTAATTAACTTTTTATTAAACTAGTTATAAATTAATTATTAATTTTCTCAATTCTTTCCTTAAATAAAAATTACGGAATTGCCTAATGTGGCTAAAGTATATATGACAATTAATGATTTTGAATAATAAACATTTGATACAAATTAGTGTATTCTCTATTATTTTTGTTTAACTTTAAGTTACTAAAATAAGTTAAACAATCACATTAACCATATAATAAAATTTTAGATTTTTTCGTATATGTTATATTTTGAACTTTTTAAAAAGTCTCACATTAAAAAATTTATGATCCATGATTATTTTTTTTATGACAAGATACAAATTATTACAAAATCATGTAAGTAGAAATTCTCATATATATTAATATCTTTTAATTAAATTATATACCATAGAAAATACATAAATATTTTAATTTTAAAATTTGCTCTGAACAACTTTTTTCGATAAAATCTCTAAACAAATACTAACAACTTAATATTTAAATTTTAAAATTTGCATTGAATGTTTATAAAAATTATAAATTACTATAACTTTCAAAAACATTGCACAATGGAAATTTGTTATCAACGATTTAAATTTTTGTTATAAAGATACAAATAAGTAGAAGGCATCATTTAACAATATATCAATATTAAAAATATATTGGTTATCTATGTATATATTATGTAAATTTAATTATATAAAATAGAAAATGAAAAACTGATTGTTTGGATTAATAGAATTTATTTACGTATTTACACCAATTTAATTATATACGTAATAGTTACTGACTTTTTCATTATCTAATATATATATTATTTTATAATATATAAAAGAACATATTATACATAATTTTACGTATTATTACTGAAAAGAAGAAAGCCCATTATTAATTCGATAGTAAATTTGGTAAACGACAGGAAGTGAATTTTTATTAAGGAGGTGATAGTTATTAGAAATGCTATTAGAAAATAACAAAAGGATACGGCTGAGTTATTTTCAGTATTGAATAACTCCTTCAAAACGAATAATTGATACAATTAAGTCCATCAATTATTATTGACTCACTTCTTCCCCTCTAATTTAACAATGTACCAACTACCATCATTCTCACTAGTTTACACAAGTTGTCTCAAACTCTCTTCGGGCGATCCCGTTTGTAAGTTTTTGTGACTATTCAAAGCTAGGGACCAAATGGAAGGAAAAGAAATTGGAGACAATCATGGTTATTCTATCAATCACCATGCAACCGTATAATAGAAAAATTAAGAGTTGCACCTACCTCTCTAAGATTCAGAACTGCAAATATCTTTACACTGGCTTAAGTTTTGAATATGCTTAAGTTTTGATGTCTCAGTTCGTTGTTTATGGTAAAGATAGTTGTTGTGCGCTTTCCTATAGTTCATTTTGTGCAACTGAAGAGAGGCAATAAAAGTCATTAGACCATATATAATATGTAACCGTTATATAGATATTGCAAATTAATATCATAGAGAGGGACTGCGATTTAATCTATAAGCTGCAGTGACAGACTCAGCGACGCCTCCAGGAATAATATGGTTGTAGGGAGGATGAGTGAGCTCAGCCTGAACCACTGCTTCCGCGTCTTCACTTGTTACTGATCTATCTCTTGTTATCTTCACATCAATCTCCGCGATAATATCGCGCAGATGAATCTTATTCTCATCTTCTTTACCTATCTTTTTGTTACGAGTAACCGCCTCATTTGCCACGGCTGTTATACTACCGCCGCTCTCTCCAGTAGCTCTAGCTTCCACCTCTTTTATGGCAGCTAAGACCATGATTAACCCGGGGTTCTTAGAATGGGGTTCTTAGCAGAAGTTAAGAACCATCCTAAGAACCCCAGGTTAATCATGCTCGAAGTCTCTGGTTTCCACAGGCTTGTAGCCGACGTTAATGGATGCTGCTTTGAGAGCCTCCGTCAATCTTGCCGACCTCCCGATAAGGGCATTAGCCGCCGTGGAAAATTCTTCTGTGGGACCTACAAACTGTATCAAAATGTTTACACATCACATTTGCATGTTACTATGGTCGCAATTGTTTCACAAACCTATGTTTCTATCCCACATCGGAATCGAACTAGCTAGGGGCTCAACACATCATGACACATTGTTACAAGACCTATGTCTTGTTGGTCATAAGTTAGCTACCTTGGTTTCCTAATGGTTGTATCATTTGCTTCTTGTAAGTTCTAACACAAACGCGTTTATTCTTTTGGTTCGTTAGTAGAGCATACCCAATAACAAAAACCAATAACTATATTATACCTGTCCACCGTGATTTGATTGAGAGACCCTAAAGTGCTCCTCTACAGAGATGTTGGTGAAACTAGCACCATCCTTTGATGCAGTCATTTTTTAAGTATTTGAACTCTGTTCTTGTTTTTTTCTTCCTCTTTAGTTTAAATAAGCCTCAACCTCACCAGATACACGTCAGTGTTAACAGTACACGTGTTCACATTTGGTGCGAGAGTTGCATCGGTGAGACCAACGCGGATGATACTTTTGGCCATTTGGGCCTCACTGAATGACATTAAGCATTTAAGTTTAACACATCGATGAAAAAAACTAGCACGTGCATTTCCGGGCCTGGTGAGTCCCAACCCGTTTTCGAAAACTATTCATCCTAGTTGAGAGGCATAGTGAAGATTGATGTAAGTATTGGCTCACTAATGGCCCATATATATACCAAAACTATCCAGCCCTAGTTTATTCAACTGAAGCAATATAGACAAAAACTAAGAATCCAGAAGTTTATACTTCATAGTCCTGACTATCTTGTTTGAATGGGAAAAATATATGATTTCTTATGTGTATGACTTGCGTTCATAGCAAATTTTCTACAAGTTCCAAATATCCATTGTATATAACACTTTAACGTATAGTCCTAAAACAAAGTAAACTGTTTTTGGCTACTTTTTGTGAAGTTGTTGGTTTTTGGTTGTATTGATGTGAATTGTTTGTGATGTGAACAAAGGAGAGATCATGGGAGGATAAGAAGTAAATGAGGGATGACATATAATGTGGCCTACGGTATAGCAAAAATCATTGTCTTAACATCTCTTTTGTCTCTCTCTTTTGTTAAAAAAATATTTTTGTGCGCATCACTTTTTGTCTACACGCGTAACGTTATAAATGTCTTCTTGTTTTTCTTTCTATATCTGCGTCCTCCCTTTTTCTCAATGTTGTAAACATGTTTTTCAACGTGATTAGACAAATAAACAATACCTATGGATTATGAAAGTATTGGTCTGCATTTGTTTGTCCTGGTCCGCATTATGGGAAATATCACCCCGGGTTTCCTGTCAAAATATATCAACCCAATTTTTTTTTTGTCTGGAATGGTTTTTTTTGGGCAAATATTTTTCACATTTAGACTACAATATTGTATAGTAAGATACTGAAATATAGTATATGAAATTATAAATTTATATGATATACCATCGAAATTTGAACAGCTAAACACTTAGCCTAGTTGACAAAACTCAAAAAGACATTTTTGTTATTAGAAATGATAATAGATTGAAGAACCATAACTTACAATGTACAAGACTATGTAATTGATTGGGAGGGGGGGGGGATATAAGCACGCTGTCATTATTCATTTTGACAATTTGTCACTTCGCAAATAGAGAGTAATATCTG
Organism: Brassica oleracea var. oleracea; assembly: GCF_000695525.1. Taxonomy (NCBI): domain Eukaryota; kingdom Viridiplantae; phylum Streptophyta; class Magnoliopsida; order Brassicales; family Brassicaceae; genus Brassica; species Brassica oleracea. The sequence continues at coordinate 12,478,685 of NC_027749.1, read as the reverse complement.
AATTTGGTGACTTCCATTCTCCCCCTATTCTACTATTGGATACTGAAAAAAAAAATACATATATACAAGTGAAACTATGTTTACTCAGACACCAAACAGTAATGAAAACTCGTTCAAGAAGATAAGAAATTATCCCTCGTGGATAGTTATAAGGGGATAGCCGAAATAATATAATTAGATATTCATTTTCAGATGTCGATTATAGATTAAAACGAAGAAGGGTTGGACCAAGTAATAATTATGAAATAGCCAAGTTGCTTCATAGTGATACGACAAAAGCTGATGAAACCGGTAGAAAGTGTTTTGCCACTTCTAAATAATTATTAGCAGATGGGTCACACAATATATTCTTTCATATCTTTCTTCTTTTGTATTTTTTTGGGTAAAACAGCTTAAAGCTTGACGCAGACAGACTATTATTGTCATAACGGTTACAGGTCATCAAATAGCTTCTCTTAACCCAAAGTCTCGTAGGACATGAATTGCATGTTCGGGTAGGGATAATTCCTGATTTGTTACTATCGCTAACACATAAATGCAACTACAAACAATATTTAGATTTAGATACATACCAAATTGATTATGCTCGACCATATATTTATAAGCTAGTTTCTGTAGAAGTAACTTTATGTATCTTCCTTATCAAAAAAAAACTTTATGTATCTGCTTCAGTTATATGACTCAAAACATAATTATTGAACCATACAACTGATACATATATAGTTTTTAAAAAATGTATCCGATAATCCAGAGAGCAATTTGCATTTTTATGTATCTGCTTCAATTATGACTAAAAACATAATTATTAAACCATATAACAGATGCATATATATCGGATAATCCAAAGAGCAAATTGCAAATATTAACTATCAAATCCTGTCAAAACAAAGTAATTTTTGTTATTTTAATAAGTCTAAAGCCCAGCCATATTAAAATCATAGTATAAAAACTCAAATCCTTAGTTTCCCAACTCATTAAATGAAAATTTGAATGATTTGATTATATAAAAGATTGGTAAAGCATACAATACAAAAACTAGTCACTATTTCGTTTTTTTCTTCCTTGAGCAAGATCAGTTTCATTCCATAGCTATCAAATATATTATGAAACATTGTAAGCTATTATGTTTCTACTGTCCTACTATCACACCCTACATGTTGCTTCCACGTTTTTTCTTTATTTCACTATTCATTTGATAACCACAAATTGATATATTCTCAACTTTACATATACACAGCGAGAACTAAAATCGTTTACGGTGTTTAGTGCCGGATAAAATGATTCAACAAAGGCAGAAAATTAATCATATATGACTATATGAGTTTACAAAACTGAAGAGAAAATGTGAGTAGAAATCATAAGGCATATAGTTGTTTCAAAAATGTGTACTTATACGTATACTTTAAAATAAGTATCTCTGTGAATCGTCAGATAGCTTTAAGCGGACAGCTATAGTTTGATCCCATACTTCAACAAAAACCATACAAACTTTAAAAGTTTCTATTTTAGACAAAAACAAAAAGCTTCACGCTACGTTTCGCTATATTAACGAACCTAAGTACTAACGCGGACGGTAAAATTTGGACACGTCGTTCTGAACAGTCGGGCTTTTTATTTTTAGGGAATTTGCTGAATAGGCAAAAAAAAAAAATGAAGAATATGTCCATGTTACAGTAACGTGAAACAGATGAGACAATTTGCACACAAACTTGACTGAAATCTCTTTCCAGGCGCGTACGCGTAATGTTGACATTCCAAAGAGAAAGTTGTCGTACTATACTACGTACCATATAATATAATCACACAAATGATTGAATCAGTTACGAGGTTGTGTTTCATCCATTACTAAACTATACTATATATGGTTACGACATAATATAGAATACTCCACACAAACACATAATTTTTTTTATTTTTTTGTATGCTGACAATGCTTTACCAATTTGGAGAAAGGATCAAAGTTAATATGAAAGCTTAGAAATGTTAATGTATATAACAACCGTATTAGGGATCAAAATTACTTTTGTCCCAAAGGTGTAGTCACGAAACAAAGTTTACAGGATATAGAGAAGCATTATTTCAGAAAAAAAAAAAGAAACATCATTGGTTAATACATAAGACTAATGTAAGATGAAAGCAAATGGTATAAAATAGTTCATTGCATGAGTAGGTCCAAATTGACGCTGGAAAAAGCTGCAACCGCACATGTCTATGTTACGATGCCAAGGGAGGCTTATGTGAGGGTGTCTCATCAATTAAGTTGCACTATCGCACTGACTTTTAGGAGAACAACCATCACAACACACACTAAACCTGAAAAAGCTCACAAGTAACGCATGTAAGTGAAAGAGACATACTATACTACATACTTTATAGTAAAGTCATACGGATGAGTTAACTAGATACAAGGTTGGATTTAATCTATTGTGTGACTATGCCACTGTGCGGTTATAATACAAAGAACTAGGTGATTGCCCGTGATTTGATCAAAAAAAACTAGGTGATTGCCCGTGATTTCGCGGGTATAAATATTTTAAGAAAATTATATATTATGTTTATAATTTTATAATTTTGAATAATAATCATAACTATTAAAAATAACCATTTTATTTTAAATAGATTGAAAATCAAAAGTTTTGGTATTGTACAATCTTAGAAGATTATTGACATATATTGTTAATTCTATGAGTTTTATTATAAGTTTTCAAAAAGTCTTTTTATGACATAATTTTTTATTAATAAATAAACTAAAGATTAATGAACAAAAAAGTTATTTTATAGCACTTTCTATTTTTCGCATTATTTTGTCTACCACTTTATTTTATTTAGAAGTAAAATAGTTACAAATAATTAATTAACATTTATAGTAATACGTAAACAACATGTATTTCAGCAAACATATAAAAAATTAAGTATGTAAAAGTATAAAATAACATTGAATACAACCAAGAATACAACAAACAAGTTTTAATATTCTTCAGTGGTGTTTTTTCTATTACAAAATAAGCATGTCAATTTTATTATAATCAAAACTATATCAATAGAGTCTTAACTCTAGTCTTGTATTAATATATTGTTCTCATTTTTTTTTAATTTATACTATAATAAACATTTTCATTGATTAATATTGTAGTAAAGAATCTACCATATAATTTCATTATAATCAAGGCTATAAAAATTATATTAATAAAGTATATTAACTTTAGTCTTGTATTAGTATAATGTTTCCAATGTTCCGAGAGTAATAACTCAACTATACAATCAACATTTGTTACTCAAAAATGACTGAATGTTTTTTAAGTTGTATATTTGACTGTTTTACATTCATTGGACACATTTTAGAAAAAAATATATATATAGTGAGTATAACAAAATATTATTAGGTTTAGGTTAATTAGTTATCTGTAATCTATAATTTATTGTATCCACTATTAATATTAATGTTAAAATCGTTTATATAATTATTTCTATCATACCATATGTATTAAATGTATATTTTAAATTTCTATAATGTAATCTATGTATTTAATTGTTTCTATAAACAAATTATGTTAATTGTTCTATCTTTAAAATGTTTAATTGTTTGTATGGTAATATATATTAGATTAGGTAGTTCTATGATTAGTTTCCTTTTTAAAACTTTAATTAAATAAATAAAAATTCAAATACTAACAACCAATCAAATTAAAAAAATTAATTCTAAACTCCACCTATGAATGACACCTAAGCAAAAGTCACTTAAGTGACTTCTCAATTAATATATAGTAGGATTGTGCTATCTATTACATGGTAAGCATAGAGACAATACTTCAGTAGCATGCAAATATGCACAAACGAATATACCATTGCTATATTTCAAAAGAAAAACTAGTAAATATATTTGGTTCTATACTATATATGTATATCTTATAGTCTAGTCTTATCAGGTATAACATAGAGTTGCTCTTCCAGCCAGAAACTTCGCTGGTCAAAACCGCGGCAAACACAGATGCAAATATGCGAACTTTGCTTATTCAGAATCCAAATAGAACCCCATAACATTAGTTTCGAATAACTAACAACTGTCTGAACGCATCATTTTCGCGACTCGTCGAAGACTGTTCCAACCGGATCTTCAAAAGAAATGTTGTTTTGGATTAATTTCTTAATAATCCATGGCGGCGAAACATAGTCGATGGATTCTTATGCTATACAATCAAACATAACATACCTTGATTCTTTGCTTGGAGGATGAGGAAGAGGAGTGGAGATGATGTAACAATACATGTTGTGATGTACTATTCTATGTTATCAAATGGAATTGTACAACACAATGTGTATTGTTCGTCTTCTCCAATAGTTTTACGCGTCTTCTGCTTTTTAATCCACATATATTGAAAAATAGTAAAATTGTAAACCCAAAAGATATGAAAAAACGTGATCAGAAACATTGTTGGATCAGATGATTATACGATATGCAAAATATCACTTTCAAGAATTTCGTAAAACTTTTAAATGACATGGAATAAAAAATTATCGTATTATTAATATAAATTTTGGAAAAGAAAAATAGTTTCAGAAGAATGAGATTAACAATGGAAATGAAAGTGAGATGAAACAGTGGAATGAATGGCAGTTTTTGTTTTTATACATATTATACAAAGAATATATAGTTAAAAAATTGTTATGGTCATAAAATTAATTTTTGGTGTTATTATGCATACGGAATGTAATTTCCCTTTTATTTTACTTACAATCATGTGACTGTGCGCTACAAATTGCGGGGCCCATAATCACATCACGTGACCTTGTACGCTCTCTGTCTCTCAACATTCCTTTTTAACCTCGAGTTAAAATAATTACTTTTTAAAAAAAAAATAAATACTTGCTTAGTATAATTGTATAAACTTGTCTAGTTTAGTTTTTTGTATTAACAATGTTGATGTTCTACAATCTGTGTTCAAGCCCACATACCACACATATATTGTTGACATAAATACATGCATAACGCAGCCAGAAATGTTTAGAATTTTTCTGATATTTTTCTAAAGACAATTCGATGCTCGTTCAGAACACGCCTACAGGTAAGATTGGAAGATCGAGAAAAGAGAGGAAGGAAAAAAGAATTGTTCTGAACTATGCCATAAAGCATTTGGAATCTGCAATTTGGTAATATGCTTGGTAAAGCTATTAGAATTAGGCATATAACTCTTGCGCCAACAAAGCCAAACGAGAGAGTGTGTTGGCTATTTTGATCAATCCCACTGCTTCAGAGCATGCAACGTGTCACTACAACATTAGCATTAGCTGCCTTGATTAGTCAACGTTCTCTTCCTGTAAAAGTGTGTAATGCCATATATTACCGACAATAAAAACTAGAGGTAAAAGAGTGAATATAGCATTACTTTACAAAGATATTCAGATCTCAATAAGGTAAATAAATCTCAGAAGAAAGATCTTGCAATACAGAAAATATAGATACGAAGTTATGATAAAAGAAAAGAACAATAGCTAGGGGACCAAAACAGCTTCAACTTCCCAATTTTTTTTTTTTTGTAAAATGAATTATGAATTGCGGCTATAAATTACCCACTTGTGGAAAAAATTTACTAAAATCTTATAATATTATTGTGATTTTTCTTTTTTCTTTTGCAATATTTTCCAAAAGAAACAAACAAACAAGCACAGTCTACTGCATTGTATATATACGTACATTATAGTCATTATAGAGCCTGTCAGTTCGTTATAACCTATTAAATCGTTGGGCTTTATTTGACCGTTGAGAAAAATGGAAAAATTGACATGCAAAATTCATTAGGAAAGCTGCAACTTTTTCTTGTGAGAGCAAACTATGTGATTTCCCATGCACATGAAGACTAATTTGCGGCTCAACTCGATTAGGACAGACGCAAAACAACATTTTACTAGATATGTATAAACAACATGGTTAGTTCTGTTAATAAAAAAAAGGCTTCTTTATGTTCCAAAGAAAGGCTTCTTTAAGTTCAGGCGAAACTAATTTATCGGTTTTTATATTTTGGTTTACACTTACACGGTGATTGGATTTCCTTTACTATAATAGAAAGTTAGAAATTGTACTTTTCTCTTTAGCTAGTGATGCAATTTATACTTTTCTTTATATCATTTGGAAGAGCTTTTTTATTAAAAAAAAACTTAGAGTAGTTTTGGCGAAAAAATATACCTGAGCATACATGAAAACGCGTGACTTCCGTTTTCATGATTATCATTTTTTATGTTTATGTAAAATAGTAGATTAGCTGAATATATAAAAATGATTAAAACTACAAAAATGGGGAATTTTAAAAAATTTAAATTACAGCCTCAGGCCGCTTCTGTAACAACAAGCAAGACGGCACTGTGGCCTCCAGCTGAGACATAAAAACTACGGAAGGTTCACCGGACGTCTGCTTCCCGTTTCGGAATCGGAATCGGAATCGGAACTTCGTGGAATCTTACGGAATCTACTTCCAAACGCTTCTAAAATATTCTCTTTAAAACACGTTGGAAGCTTACGATTCCGTTTTGGAATCATGTTTCCATTCTATAAAAAAAACACAATATCTTATGTCAATAAAAATAAAAAAATTATAGTTTTTAATTTATATAAAATCCAAATATGATATGTTAATTAATTATAAAGTATTAAAAATAATTAATATAATAATTTATTTTAAATTTAAGTTATGTGTTTCACAGATTTAATATGAAATCATTTAAAATTATTATAAATGAATAAATGCTTTATTTTAAATTTAAATCATATAATTTTAGTTCTAGATTTTTTTAAAAATTCTTATATATGTATATATATATATATATATTTTTAAACTATACGCTTCTGCTTCCACGCACCCGTTTCTGTTTCCACGCATCTGCTTCCGTTTCCATGTAACATAGCATAAAAAAAAACTAAAATCGTAATTTTGTAGTTTTTTTTTCAAATAATAATATGAATGTACAGTTTACTCACATGCAGAGAAGATTTTCTATAAATAAAAAGTGCAGAAAAATAAAAGTATACTCCATTTAATTTGTTATTATCCCGCCCAAGGAAATTAAGAGTACAAAACTTAACTGTAACTGTTAATGTTCAAGAAAAAAAAAACTAAACTGTAACTGTTTGATAGTAAAATCATATTCTATGCCCTTAGTCAAAAAAATCATATTCTAATTTCATATTTACAAGTGCTTTTTAATGTCTTAGCAGATGCGCCCTGATTTTTAAATATATCAAGATTTTTTCCAAATAAAGAAACTTAAAATAATTTTATTAAAAACCTGGTGTACATATCAGCTAGAGTGTCCAGCGAAAAAATGGTTTTCAAATCAATTTGATTGTTTACGTTTGTTTGAATTTGAATTCCCGTTCTGGAAACTTCAGAAAAACTACATACACGATCGATTCTTAGTAAAAAAAACGACGTACACGATTGATGTTCTACTTAGTAGTCAAATCAAATACTAAATTACTGAAGAATGTTTATGTTTGACGTCAAGCTACGTACTACCATTATCATAATGATGGAGATATATTTGCATAATGTTAACTGTTTACCATACTTCTTTAAATATATAATACCGTATTCAATTTCGTATACATCAAAACAAACATAGTTCCCTTCAAACCAGTTGAGTTACCTACGCTTTTTAAAAATGCATTTCAGAATATGAAGCGATTATACGAAAGTTAAATTTACTGTTTTCCTTATTAATCTCATATAGTATGTTATATATATAGTTTGTCAGGTTGAAATGTCAATTGGTTACTATATATATTACTGTTGCTTCCTCTGTTCCGCATATATATCATGCTACAAAAGCTTACAAAGTGGGTCAATGAGGTAGGGGTCTAGGTGTTGCTACTCAGCATGCCAACAAATAAGTTCGTTTTAAAAGTCTTTGACCAATCTATGTCCATTAGCAAATTTTGGTAGTGTTTTCTTCTTTTTGTTTGTTATTTGTACATTTGTGTGTGATGAAGTAAAATATGTTTATGATTAATTTCAGTCTTTGAAGTATTCAATATGTATTTTCCAGTATTTCGTATTTTGATTCGAAGTTATGATTAATTGACTGAATTATTTTATTTACACCTAATCGGTCCTAATTTTGAGTCTATCGACTGTGGATGAGAAGCCACAGTTATAAGCAATAATAATTTGCATAAAGAGGGATGAATCTTAAAGCTTAAAAATGCCTCAAAAGTAGTTTGAAAGGTAAAATTATAGAAAAGTTACCTCAAAGTGTAGGAAATTTTGTTTAGAGAATTTTAACTAAACCAACTTGCATATGGTGACTTTTCGATACTCCAAAAAGGGGATCTTATATGTTTATACATATGGAAAATGGTACGAACAGGAAAAAACAAAAACAAATTGAATGTAACTCACGTGAGTAGAGACATAATGATCCTTAGCTTCACATGTTATATGATATGCTTGAATTATCACTAATTTAAGATATCCTTATCAAGCATGCATCATACATATAAATATATTATGTGTGCATGTATGGTTTTACAAACACAAGCGTACAGCCATAATCACTCGTTATGGATATGTTAGTTTTAATTCAAGACCAATGGAAATAATCATGACTGTTACACGGCATAAATTCAAAACATTGTTTCATTTGGTAAATATGGAAACTGCTGGTTAAATCCAAATTTTTAAAAGACACCTATTTTTTCGTCAGAGTCCAACAGTTAGAATATTTAATCTAAATTACGTACATGTTAGTGAAATCTAAATTAGTTATAGTGCTGACAAGTTTTCTATGAGAAACGAATAGTCCATAGACTAGGAACGAAATTATAGAATTCACATACGTCCTAGGGGATCAGTGAAGATGTTAGAAAGTTTATCGACAATACATGTAAGATATAAATAAATTGGACAATAAAAAATCCATACTTGAACTAGTTCTTCCCAATCCCAAACCGTTGACTGTTATAAAATCAACTAGAGCTTTGATCCGCGGTGTTTATTTTTATTTTTTTATAAGTAAATATTATTTTCATAATTAATGATATATTTTTAACATTTGCCATATAATTAATTGTATAGTATTATATTTTCAAACGTATAGCGTCAATGTAATTATTTAACATTTAACATATAATTAATTGTCATTTGTATTGCATTTTTCTTATTTTATAGTTCCGTTTTATATCATTCAAATATTTATCTATAATATAATTTTTAATACGTTAAATGTTAATAGATAGTTTTAGAAACTATTGATAAATCGTTCTAGGTAACTTTGATCTCCACCATTGTAAGACAAACTTCGTTGACATGGTCCATAAGTAGCTTAAACGATTTTTGTTATGATTTCGGTGTGTTTTTATATAATGTTTTGAATATACTTGATTTTTTTTTTTGGTTTAGAAAAAGTTGCCGAGTTATTTTTAGATCCATTTTATAACATTTAAATATTTCTCTATATTATAATCTTTAATAAATTTAATTTTGATAGATAGTTTTAGGAAATATTGATAGATAGTTTTAGGTTTTTAGGTAACCCTGATCTCCACAATTGTAAGACACAACTTCGTTGACATAGTCCATAAGTAGCTTGGAAGATTTTTGTTATGATTTCTGTGTGTTTATATACTATTTTGAATATACTTGATATATACTATTCAATTTAGAAAAATATGCCGAGTTATTTTTTAGATCCGTTTTATATCAGTCAAATATTTCTCTATAATATAATCTTTAATAGGTTAAGTTTTGATAGATAATTTTAGGAAATATTGTTGAGACTATCAAAATTACTATTTTAAAATGTTTATAGACAGTTGGTATTTATGTATTCTGGTATTAAGCTTGATAATATGTTTTATCTAAGAAGATGAAGAATAAGTTTATAAAATTAAAAATTCAGGTTTTATTTCCCAATATGCTAGAAAATACTTTTAGCATTAATTAGTAAGAAAAGAATAAGGTATGTTATATGCATACTTTAAATTATGAAGAAACAATTAATGCTAAAATCTAGGAATAGTTATAATTTTAGTAGCAAAATTTGTAATTTTTAATTTGATTGAAGGGTTATTTTCTTTTTGTACTTTAGTTTTAATAGATTAGATACATTTTTTTTTGTTACATAGATTTTAAATACAACCTAATATGGAGATTTACGATCACCATGTTAATTTGATAGAATCATTTTTCATTTTTGACCAACTGAGGAAAACAATTTAATTATACAACTATTTTGATATATTTTATAATAAACATCAGATAATATTTATTTCATGTGGGTAATGAAGGTGTGATATATTTATTTCATCAGATAAAAGGCTTAAGGGTGGAGTGGGAGCTCCCAATATATACTTGTGTAATATACGCATAAAGTAAGAGACTAAAAGCTTGAATAAGTTGACAAAAAAAAGGCTTGAATAGAATAATAGACGCAGCTAAAATATACTACTTGTATGTGTTTTTTTTGTATGTGTTTTTATGTGGTCGAGTAAAAGAACAATATGAAAACTATTATTGGAAAGGAATAGCGGATAAGGCGTACGAATGATATTTGTCTCTCGGCAATAGCAGACGAAGTGGTAAACCATATTGAAATCCTCTTGGGACACTGTCCTTTCACGTCACAAAAGCGAAAGCCAAAAACATTAATTATTCTCTTTAACAAAACCAATTCTATAAGTATTTTTAATTTGTATAAAACTTAGTACTGTAAAATATGATTATAGATCGTATTAAATATGATATAAAATTTGAGGTATCCGTAATTATGTTGGCGTTTAACTTTTTTCCACGTAAATATATTTTTTGTAATGTTTCCCATGTCACCTACTTTTCTCGGACATTCACCGAATTTTCAAATAAATTTCGTATACTTTTCACTCGTTATTGTGTCTTAAAGATCAGGGCCGGCTCGAACTTTTTACGGCCCCTGGGACAAAATTAAAAAAAAAATGATCCCTAACCGATGAAATTGAAATTTTGATATTGTAGCTACAAGGTAAAATAAAATCGTTTTCGTTTGAAAAGGTAAGCACAACCATACATAAAAATAAAACAGTCTTGCTCTTTTTATAGTTTTTTTTTTTTAAAATGAAATCATTTGATTCTAGAAAAACCTTTAAAATATATCATCTTTAGTCGGTTATACTTCAAAGTCAAGTTAATTTCTAAAAGTTAAGTAAAAAGAAAAGTGCGTCTGGATTTAAGAATCATAAAAATCAATTGATGAAGCTGAAAGTGAAATGGATACCTGAAACAAGAAAACAAAAAAAATCCTTAGACGTTTTAGAAACGAAAAAAATATTTTGCTCTACCAAAAAAATAGTGATCTCAAAACAAAAAACATGATAGTAAAAAATATATTAAAAATTAGTTACATAAACTAATCAACAATGCAAGAATCCTCGAAGAATCAACGATTTTGAGATTTTTAAAATTGTATTGTCACTAAAGACGTCTTGATGAAATATACGCATGCCTAAAAACCTCACATTAGGTAAGTACTTTTAATGTTGATTATAATATTTTAATATTAATTATAATTTGGTAAAAATTTAAACAAATTAAAATAAATAAGATCTTGTTTCCATAAAGTTATATTTATAAAAAAATTATTTATTAATTTTGTTTTTCTAAAAAATTATATGTATAGTTTACAAAAAAATAGAGTTGCACTACTACGTAAAAAAAAATTATGGGCCCTCTCCAGCAATGGGCCCTAGGCGGGTGCACTGGTGGCCCCTGGTCATCAGCCGGCCATGTTTAAGATATATACCAACCGGCCAGAAGCCAACAAGACAGGAATGAAAATGCGACATCCAAAATCTTTCTTTGCACTAAGTGTGTTCTTTTGGAAATTAACCGGAGCAGCCACTAAGACATACTCCCTCCGTTTCAAAAAAATACATATTGTAGACTTTTCACACATATTAAAAAAATACATTAAAACTTGATTGTAAATACATTGTTATTTATGAATAACAATTTTTCATAACTTTTAGCCAATAGAAATCAAATAAACATCATTAACTTTTTTAAAATTTACAATTTTTTATTAAATAATACGTTAAAAAGTAAAAAAAAATTATCTTTTTGAAACAAATAATGTGGATTTTTATGAAAACGAGGGAGTATAAAAAATCGCCATCTGCTGCATTAAGTTAGAAGATTGTTCAATCCAAAAGAAAGTTAGAAGATAGTTGAGACAAAATGAAAGGTTATAAAACTGACATACAAATCGATTATAAAATAGTCCACCGTCTATGATAGGCTAGCGCATATATGTAACTTGTTCTATTAGTGCAACATAAAATTGATAGACAAACCGATGACAAATTAGTCTAGATTCCAATCTATTTGAGATTTTTTTAGTCTCAAATAGTGATTAGTTACTAACTGACTGAGCTCAGAATTTGATTTTGTTCATGATACTCAATGGTTTAAAAGCATTTCGTTGGGAGAATGCAAGATTAACTTATAACTAGATCAGCACGGATATGAATTTTCAGTTTTTAATTATTTATTTTATTAAATGATGTATTTGTAATATTTGTTCATATTATATTCATTAAGTAAATATTTTGTTTTGCATCTTAAACTATCTATTTTTTTACGAATGTGTGATATTATATAAAAAATATAAAAAATGAGTATAGAGTTAATTATATAATTTTAAAAACAGAAATTTTTCTTTCGTGTGCGATATCATATAAATAATGATCCGCCCAGTTAACAAAAATCATGATTATTTTATGTGTAATTTTTTTATTTTGACCATTTCCTTAAAACTATATTAAATTTTACATATTTTAATTATAATATTTTTAATATCTCTACCTTTTTATTTGAAATGCAACTCAATATTTTTTTAACAATTATAACAAAATA
>NC_027749.1:12462779-12465520 GCF_000695525.1 Brassica oleracea var. oleracea | reverse complement strand
TACAATTGTGTGAGTCAAATTCTAGTTTTATTGATGCATGTTATATATTAGTGCTGCATGTTTTAGGTAATATTTTAATGATGCACGTTTTTAAAAATCTCCATTATTAAAATTATGCACGTAAGGATAACTCATGAGTTTTTTTGGTTGATTAAATGACATTATGTCTAAATTTATTTAAGGATATTTCATTAAGGTAACTAAAAAAGACAAACAATAAAATAGGAAGTTTAAATTCATTTAAGCATATTTCATTAATGTAACTGAAAAGACAAGTAATAAATTAGGCAGTTTTATTCGTTTTAGGATATTTCATAAATGCAAATAAAAAAAGACAAGCAAAAAAAAAGAGTTTAATTAATGAAGTAAGAATATTTTCAAATGGGTACTTCTCTTTTAATAATATAGATAGATTTCATCAAGAAACAAATGGAAAATTAAGACTGATCATGAATATGGATACATATCCCAAACCTAGATGACATTAGAATATAATATTTCCATTATTGTAGTTTCCTCTATTCGATAGTATTAGGAAATCTGATGTATATAAATATAGGCCTTGAGGTCTTCCATGAATAATAAGAACGATTATAAGATTATAGAACTTCTCATGGTATCATAGCCACAACGGTTTTTGAGGACCAAAACCAGCGCTTCCGTTTATTGTGGTTAGAAAATTTTGGTTATGGTGATGACAATTGAAGAAGACGACGTTCCGGATGATGATGACGTGAAGAAACAAACTCGAATTGCTTTCAAAACAACATGCGAATCTCGATCTCACGACATGCAACCTCGAACTCTCGACATCACGACCTGCGACCACGAATACTCAATCTCACGACTTGCGATTTCTCGAACTCTCAACCTGCGACTTCAATCAAGACCACCGAACAACTTCAACCCAAAAACTCACGACCACCGAACCTGCGACCTCACGAACTCACAACCGACGAACTTGGGACCTCTCGATTTTTCTTTGATCAACAAGGATAGCAAACTTTCCTGTTGTTACAACGACCTCGAATTGATGAAACCGAACCTGACGAAACCGAACCCGATAATATTGAATTCGACGAACCGAAACCGACGATCCAACAAACTGATGATTTTGACGAAAGAACCAACGACCGATTTGAATTTGAATACTTGTAGTTCAAGTTGGACATACAAAATTTGTATGCTCCAACTTGAGGGGAGGTATTGGGATATTAGCATATCCCAAACCTAGATGACATTAGAATAGAATATTTCCATTATTGTAGTTTCCTCTATTCGATAGTATTAGGAAATCTGATGTATATAAATATAGGCCTTGAGGTCTTCCATGAATAATAAGAAGGATTATATAATTATAGAACTTATCAATGGATTTGATTTTGAGAATACCATCATAAAAACAAAAAATGGTACGGAAGCAAGGCAAGTATTAAAATAAAAAACGACTAAGGATATTTGACTGAGGTATCGGTTTGTTTATTACATGGATCACTAATTTTTGGCATGCAATTTGGAAAATGAAAATATTAATATGCCAAAACGAGCAATATCACATGACAAGTAATGAAAACATGTAGATACAATTAGTTCCCTCTTTATATTTTGTATCTCTGATCTGGCATTTTCTTTGTTCTTGATTTCGTGCTCCTCATACAGATAATACTCTCTTACACAAAAAAAAATAACTTCTTTCTCAATGCACCAACCGATGCAGCCATGCAAAAGATCGTAGCTCAAACTTATATCTAATTCTTCTTTTTTGGCTACTCACTTTTTCGTCAAAAAAAAAAGCTCAAACTACTTGTTAAAAGCTAGCCTGGTCAAATTGACTCACTCTACTAACTTTAAAGGGAATCTGAGAAATAAGTAGATCAAAATTTTCATGTTGCCTATAGTGTCGTGCGAATTCTTAGGAATAGGAGAACCAGTAATCCCAAAAATAGGAGGTATGGAGATTAGTTGGTTAGGAGGGAATCCCAGCGATATTAGCAATGATGAGGTGATGAGATTATGTTTGTTTTGGTTAGGGATTAGAGGAATGGGAGAGGTAAGCCAAGTAAGGTAACGAGTTTTTGTTCGTAGAAAGTTCCATTTCAATCTGCTTTTCTGTTTGAACTAGGGCTGGGCAAATAAACCGAACCCGAAAATCTGAACCGATCCCGATCCGATAAAAATGAATCCGAACCTGACATAAATACCGAATGGATCATGTTTTTTGGTATTTTGGGTTATGGGTATTATCCGAACCGAATCCGAACCTAAATGGATATCCGATAGAACCCGAAACATTTAAAATCACAAAAAGAACTTCTACCAAATATGATCTTAATTCGTAATATGTATCCAAAATACTTTAAGATATTATTGAACTTCTAAAATAATTATTTGTTACATGAAGGTTGATGGTGGAATGTGGCGGTTGAAGCCTGAAGTTTTTAGATTTTGGTTTTGTTTTCATTGAATAATGTTTCTCATTTCATGAGAACTTAGTTTTTGTTCTATGATTTCATTTATCTGATTTTCTTTCTATCACTAACTATGTTTATCTTTCCCTTGATTTTGAATGATAATGTTTGATGTTTTTTCTTATTTTTGAATTGATTTTACTTATGTTTTGGCTAGGCCTGTCCAATATGGTAAAACCGAACCATACCGAACCGAACCGAACCGAAATAGACAATATGGTATGGTTTTGGTATATACCATATAAACCGAATGGATATGATTTTATAAAAACC
>NC_027749.1:12446443-12462547 GCF_000695525.1 Brassica oleracea var. oleracea | reverse complement strand
AATCATAATTTGAAAAACACTTAAAATATAATTAAATAACAATTCATCGTAACTGAGGATTTTTATTTTCTTAGTCTTCTTCTTTTAATCATTTTGTTTTCTTTTATCATTGATTAAATTGAAGTGAAGGTTATAAATTTGATAGGTAATAACTAGAAAAAATTCTTCACAATTTTTTTCTTATTTATAAACGAACAGAGTTTCACTCGACGAAGCATGACTTTGATGAACACTGAATATGGAAGAGTGGAAACATTTTCTTTCATACTTCTCATTTTTTTTTCAAAATTTCGAGCTTTGATTTTAATTCTAGATATGATTATTTCATTTGAAGGTATAAGCTTTTTTATTTTTTTGTTCTTTTATTTGAAAATATAATATATTTTTAATAAATGACTGCGATGACAATATGACTCTAAAATTTATATAATATGATCCCAAACTAAATAATTATGTTTTGGTATAAAACCAAATAAACCGAAAATCGGCGGTATATAAACCAAACCGAACCGAACCGAAGTAAATAAGGATTTAAAATGGTAGTTATATTTTAATAACCGAAATACCGAAAAACCGAAAAAACCGAACCGATATCCGGATTGAACACCCCTAGTTTTGGCTATTAAAATATGTACAAATCATATATTTTAAATCCGAAGAACCGATTTAATTTATGTTTTAGTTACAAAATAGGTACAAATCAGATATTTTTAAATCGAAGAACCGATTGGGACCCGAACCCGAAAGTACAATGGGTTATACCGGTTCTTTGAAGATTTACTAACCCTGATCCGAACCCGATAAAACCCGAACCGGTCTCGAAATTTCCAAGTTGATGAGAATTCATTTGTCAATAACCCCTCCTAAAAATATAAGAAAATATTAATATAATATTGTTATTAAATATATAAGTTGGATACAAATGTTTTTTTTTTCCATTGACAAACAAACTATTAATTTAAGTAATTGTATGTTTAACATTTATAGTTAGTTATACTCAGTTTAATAATAATTTTAATACCAAAACTCACAAATGTAACGTTAAAATAATCATTACAAAACCTATAAATTAAAATGCATAACATAAATACAATGAATTTACCATATATAATAAACTAAATAGTTTATTCAGTTTTATATACTATTATAAAGTATATGAAAGAGTTAAATCAAAATTTTATAAATATTATCAAATTTTCTGGGTTTTTCGGGTCAAACGGTCTCGGTTCACGGGTAATGGCGATTTTAATTTATTGGTTTTCATTAAAATTGATTCGGTTATTAAAAATTAAGTATAAATAATTTTTTAGGATCTTTGGTTAGTTAGAATTTAAATATAATTAATATTTATAGGTATATGATTTGTATTTTAAAATTTTAGGTACCCATTTGGTTATCGGTTCGGTTTTAGTTTTTCGATTCGGTTTTTCGGTTCCCAAAGATATAAGATTTATTCGGTTATTTATGATATTCATTTCAATTTTGATTTGTATTTTTCAGTATGGTACAGCTTGGTTCGGTTTCGGATAAATGTGCCAGACTTATATACTATTTTACATATAAATTCATTTCAAAAATAAATCTGTGCTTTTCAAACTTGGATCAAAATCTAGTATAGACCGGTCGGTGCAAAAACAATTAGAAATTAACATTTAAAGGGTTGTCTACAAATTTAAATTCAATCAAATAAAAAAAAAGTGATCTTTAAAAGATTTCTTTAATATTCCTCCCTGAAAAGGTTTTTTTTTCATTATTATTCCTCTTATTTTCATGCTAAAGTGTTTTTATATTTGTTTATCTAGTTGTTAGCTAGAACTAATCTGGTAAGATAAGGCGTCGTATTTGCTCTGACCTCACTCTACATATTTCCGATTACCGACTCCGGCTGCTCTCATAGGGTCGGAGTCGGGTATAGCCTTTGTTGATCTCTATCATGGTTTTGAAAGATCTACAGATTATCTCTCCTTCTACTCAACGGTCGGATGATCCGATCATGATCGGAGTGTTTGAGGGATGTTTGTAGATCTTTCTGGTTACATCACTTTTCTCATCTAGTTGTTTGGTTGGGATTTTGTCCTACTTGTGCAGATCTGATCTTCTTGGAATCTTTTGTCTGGCTGTGTGAATTTGCATTTTTGGATTCGCGATGTCTTTGTTGTCTTCTCCGGTTCGATCTTCTACCTTATTGTTCCTTGCATGCGGTGGAATCCGGGGTTGATTGGATTCGCTCCTTGTCATTACCAATTGATCTGATCGAGATCTTCACTTTCGTCAAGCTTCAATTTGGCGGTTTCAAGTCCTTCGCGACAACGCTGTTCCGGTTTGAAGACTTAGAAATGGTTTGTCTTCATGTTATGCTGGTTCTTGTTGCTTGGGTTCTCAATTGTCTGGGCTATTCACAATAGGAGGTCTCTCTTCACGGTGGTTTGATCAAGTTATCATCATCGGTTTGTTCTTCTCAAAGGATCCGAAGACTGCATGCAATTTTTGCTCATCGTGTTTATGAATCTGCTGTTTTGTCTTTTGCTTAACTAGATGAAAGAATGTTGTTTATATTATTGTCTTGTTAAATGTTTTTTCTTTTCATCATGTCTCCCTTAATTGGGCTTATGCTTCTGGGAACTTTAGTTAAGTTCGCCAGCTCCTTTCTCCGGGATACTTGTATCCGCGGAGCTGTATGGTTTCTATCTTTGATCAATATAATCTTAATAGTGTTGAAAAAAAAGCTAGAACTAATTTTTGTTACATTTCCTAGGGCTATTATCTCAAACTTTCAAGACCATTAGTTTCATGTGTCAGTCAGCAATAAAACAAGGAGAACTCATTAAATACGATTTGTGACAAGGAATTGGAGATTTGTTTCATCTTGATTAAATGGTTGATAAATCTGATTTCCATAAAATCAACCATCCGGTGTATTTGGAAAATCCAAAACAAAAACTGCCACCAAAATATTAAAATTCTTATGTTATAAGCAAATTACTAGATTTGGACCCGCACAACCGTGCGGGTATTAATTTTCATGTTTATATATATTTTACATATTTAAAATATATTTTTAAAGTAACTTATATATTTAAATTTTTATTATAATTATTTTAAATATAACAATTTGATAGTTTTCATGCTGTAAGTTAATTGATATTTTTAAATCATCATATATATTTGGTATTTTCATTATATATATTTTAAAATTATTTTTTATTCAATTATTATGATCATGATCGTAATTCAAAGCGGTAGATTTTCTTTATCAATATTTTTTATGTTTATTCATTTAAGATAATAACTATATATATATATATAAAAGTTTAAGATAAGTTAATTTTATACATGAATTATCTGATTTACTAATGTTAACCCGTTCTACCAATATATTATATTTCTAGCATAAATTTTTAATGTTTGTGAAAATAAAATATATTAACTTATCAGTGTGAAAATAAAATATATTAATTTATCAGTTTAAAATAATTTTATCATATTAGTTAAATACAATGTTTTTCTTTAAATGATAGATATAACTATAAAATAGTAAAATTTGATATAATTTTTTCATTTTATAAAAGATAGGTGAGTATATATATATTAATGTATATTAACGTTAATTTCATTACTAATTACAAAATTAGTGAAAATATTTATATATAATTTTTGATAATTAAGATATTGTTATAATGTTTTTCAACACATTTGTTAAGAAAATTAAATATTTATTTATATTTTAAATTAAAGGATATCAAATTATATTATGATTTAAGTAGTTAAAATATTATATATTAGCATTAAGGAAATACATTTAATAAAAAATTTAAATGATGATCCAAATAAAAATATCACATATGAATCAAGGTGAGTTTGTTAACCAATCCAGGTTTTTAAGAGTCGTTATTATATTAGGAATGATATATTATTAATCTATATTATTAGTAATAAATGAATGATAATTGATTTCTAGTGAGTGTCCATTTTTTTAAAAAAAATCACACATAAATCAAGGTTGTGACTTCAGTTTTAATACATAAGATATATATTTATATTTTAAATTAAAAGATATCAAATTATATTATGATTTAAGTAGTTAAAATATTATATATTAGCATTAAGGAAATACATTTAATAAAAAAATTAAATGACGATCCAAATAAAAATATCACACATGAATCAAGGTGAGTTTGTTAACCAATCCAGGTTTTTAAGAGTCGTTATTATATTAGGAATGATATATTATTAATCTATATTATTAGTAATAAATGAATGATAATTGATTTCTAGTGAGTGTCCATTTTTTTAAAAAAAATCACACATAAATCAAGGTTGTGACTTCAGTTTTAATACATAAGATATATATTTATATTTTAAATTAAAAGATATCAAATTATATTATGATTTAAGTAGTTAAAATATTATATATTAGCATTAAGGAAATACATTTAATAAAAAATTTAAATGATGATCCAAATAAAAATATCACATATGAATCAAGGTGAGTTTGTTAACCAGTCCGAGTTTTTAGAAGTCGTTGTTATATTAGGAATGATATATTATTAATTCATATTATTAGTAATAAATGAATGATAATTCTTGTGAGAGTCCATTTTAAAAAAAAATTACACATGAATCAAGGTTGTGATTTCTGTTTTAATATATAAGATGTTTAGTAGAAAATTTTTAAAACTTTAGAAATGCTCTTAAAATATTATGTTAGAAAGGTTATGAAAAACGTTAATTTTTTCAACAAAAAAAAAGAATCACAAGTTTAGGTGATGTTAGGATTATAGGATTCTGATAATTTTTTTTATAAAAACAAAATAGTATCTTTAGAGCCACAATTATATTATATATTAAATAACATGTATATACATATATGTTTTTTGTTGAGTTTTTATTCTATATGATTTTTACGAGACAAATATTTTACATGATGGAAGATCACTCTATCTTTCTTTCCTTTTTAACTATTAACTACATCTTGACCCGCCCAACTGGGCGGAGCTTATTATAACTTTATAGATTTTAAAATTTATGGTTGTTTATGTCTTCTAGTTATTTGTAAATTGTATTAGTAGTTGATGTCGGTTTTTGGGTGATAATTATATGAAATCAGAAAGTGGTATGTTAGATACGTTTGATTTAGCAAGATAGTTTTTTTTTTCAATTTTTAATTTAGTTATACGATACAGACAGATTTTTTTTTGGCGCAAAGACAAACTATTTTTTTTCCTAACTAAACAATGCACGAAAATCACAATCGGGTTAAGCTCTGTTTTTTTCCAGAAATCAAATTATGCTCCTCTATCTCAACACATTCTATCATGATCTGTTCTTCACATCTGTGTATGTTCCTTGAGATATCAGGTTATGAAAATTAAGGAAGAATTATAGGGGTTATATTAATCGACTAATCTTTTTTTGGTGAAATTAATCTACTCATCCGATGTAGAAACTCAGTGAAGATCAGGTTAATAGCTGCTCGATAGATTAAAGGAGTCGTCAAAGACTAAGGTAATATTTTCTTTACTTTTCATCTAATTAAGACCGAAGTATGTTTGCTTAGTATGTTTGCTTGGAAACATGAATAACAATATAAATGATAATTGTTTGATAACATTAATAGCAATATAAAAAAAGTATAGTGTCAATTTAATAATTTTATTAATATAAATACATTAATTATCTTTTCATATTTTGCTCGTTTTTACAATTTCATTAATTATATTACCTTAACATTACATCACATTAATAATTATATTACCATAATAATAATAGTGCAGATTTTTATTTATTAGTTTTCAACATTAATTTTGTGTCAATTATAAAATCAAAAATATAACATAATTTAAACGTTCGGTTTAGTTTGTTTTACTAAATATTTTTTTAGTTTCAATCAGTGGAAAATTAAGTAGCCAAAAATATAATTCAAAGACATGTTTTGTGGATAAAATAATAACTTAAATTAAAATAATAAAAATATATAACATTTATTATCACTTAATTTTTCACTCCATATAATTATTTTACTAAATAAAACACTCTTTTTATTTCACTTAATTTAGTCAAACTCATAGAAAGAGTTCTTTTTATTAGTTTATAAAATCAGTTAGGCATGAACATTGACTATCCATTTAGGTACGGGTTGTTCCTTTTGGGTATCATTTTTTTCGTTTTGAAATTATGCTCCACTTGAATATTATAAATTTATGTGTGAGGTTTGAGTTTGGTTCTTGTGGGTTTGTATGAGTTCGGTTTTGATGTATAGAAACCTAAAAATATCTAAATAACAAATGTATCTGAAACGGGTTCGGATATTTGTACCAAAAATAACTGTATTACACGATTTGGTTCATGTCTTTTGAATACAGCTAGTTATATTACGACACATCTAAAATATATGATATTAATTATGGAGAACAGTTATCAATGTATAAAAATGTTTGAAACAATAACCGCGCAGATGTGCGAATCAATCTCTAGTCATTGTTAACGATAAAAAAAAAAATTAACACCTGTTAATGATAAAACCAGAGATAACCATTCATATGTTCAGCCATATAAATATATATATATATATATATATATATATAAACTTGTATATATCGTTCTGTATTAATAGTATATGAAACAAAATATACATCGTTCTGTATTAACAGTATATGAAACAAAATATACACAAACATTCGGATTGTCACGCACAAACATTCGGATTGTCACGCCGGTCGCCTGGTCTTAACATACTGACGATAATATTTTTAAAAATATCTGCACTTACGTGTTTTTGAAACATGTAAGAATCTCAGGATTGATCAAGACCAAATTTGCATCAAATGCATCGGTAATTTGAATATCACCTAGGTATTATTTTAGTGAAAATAT
Organism: Brassica oleracea var. oleracea; assembly: GCF_000695525.1. Classification (NCBI taxonomy): domain Eukaryota; kingdom Viridiplantae; phylum Streptophyta; class Magnoliopsida; order Brassicales; family Brassicaceae; genus Brassica; species Brassica oleracea. The sequence goes on along the minus strand of NC_027749.1, from coordinate 12,455,674 downwards.
AGGATTTTTTTTTGTCATTGAAAATGTTCCCGAGGAACAGAAGACCAAATGGTCGTAGTTCAAACAAAGAAGCAAAGATACTAAAGGAAATAAAAATGCCAGTAGGCACCAAAAACTCCCAACACACGGGGAAGAAAACATAACAGAATTCATCTTGCTCGGTAGCTTAAAGTAGCCCCGAGATACCTAGTAGCTCACATCTCATACAGTCCTTGCTGCTTCCCTTCTGATCAGAGGATGTAACCATACTGGCCCATTTGTAGCCACATAAGATTACTGCCATTGAACCTGCAAGGAGCTGAATGCAATTGATGAAGCCACCCTATTCCCCTCTCTCTGAATTACCGTAACTCGATTTGTCTCAATCTGATCAGAAGGGAAGCAGCAAGCAAAACTCCAAAGTGATAGAAGATTAATGGGCACTGAAGCCTGATCAAGAGTCGTAGACCATTGAGTAACTGACGACTCAAGCAAAACTCTACTAATTTTAATGTCACACAGTGCTTCCACCGTCCATACCATAGGGTTTTATGTCATGAACAACTTGTTTCTCAAGAATATACCAACTATTATTTTAGTAAAAAAGAATATACTTTATTTTGTAATCAATAAATGGGTGATATATATGGATATTTGAGCACGATTTGGGGAATACTTCAGTTTGAAGATATTGTTAACTATTTGGCAAAATTTTCTCTAAGGTTAACTTTAACTGAATAGTTAACAAAAATGGTTACAAAAACCGAAATTTGTGTATATTAATTACTTGTTTTTTAATGTGGACCAAATTAATTCGGGTTATGTTAGAAGAATAAACCCATATAATTGATGCAATGATTTCTGTTTTCTTATTGAATAATCCATCAACTTCATCTTCTCCAAATGTATACTGTGATAAAGGTATATGGATAATAGTACAGGAAAATAACAAAAAGTCAATTACTTCTTATTCTAGTAACGTTACAAGTCAGACTTGTGCAGGCTAACACAACATGAACAAAAAGGACTAATACATATATGACACGAGCAATAACAGAAAACATTATTAGTAACAATATATTCAAGTCATGTTCGTTCATGGACACAGCATTGATACCATCATATATGCTAATTAATGTTTAGAGTGGTTTCAGAGATCCACTTAAAATGTCTATGGAACAACTTTGAGTAAACAATAGATATAGTAAACATGCAGAACAAACACGACTTGAAATCATATAGCGTTTGATCGAAAGGTTTATTATAGAAGTCACGATGTATATAATATATAAAGGTTTGATTTTTTTACTGCATATATAAAGGTTTGATTATGTTCTTAAAACATAGACATTTTCGATTTATGTAATTGTTGTTGGCAATGTGGGATTTAATGTGATATTAATATGAAACTAAATGATAGAACAACTTAATGTAATGATTTTCTAGTAGATAGTCCAAAATAAAATATCACACATGAAAGAAATTAAGATTTATATTTTAATATATAAGAAGCAAACAATCTTCTATTATTTTGTGTCTAAAATTTTATTTAAATATATCAGTTTGACTTCAGGATATACATATATATATATATATATATACATATATATTTTTACTTACATCACTTTCACAAACTTAATATGATTTCATATTTCATATTTTTTATCTAACACTACTAGATCTTTCCATATGGAGTTATATTTTGTTGGTTGTTCTATTTCGGTCTGGTTACCCAGACTACTTCAAGCTTGACTAACAGAATGGTATTTTGACGTAAAAAAAATAAAAAAACGTAATATGATTAGAGGCGCCAAACACTAAGCCCTCGATATGATTACGATACACAACACAATAAAATCACCGTTAATACTTAATAGGGAACACACACCGTGGTCGCATGTAATCCATACATTTAATGTATAAGTTTTAGACTAACTTTTCTGAATGTTTACCAGATTATCAAAAATTAAACTGGTACATTTGAGAAATCTTCATCAAAACCACTTAAATATTAAAAACCATATAATTACTATAGTGTTGTTGGTTTTGTTACCGCAACTGGCTGCGTCTGAGTCTGAATCTGCGTCTGAGTCTGAATCTGTTTTTTGGTAAATAATGAATTAGGTTAAGGACGAAACAGTAAATTGATTAAGTAAACGCGGAATTAAAGTCGCGACCGCTGATTTTTTCGGCGTCTAACGCTGGACGCTGCGTTCGGACACAAACACAGATACCCGCATTGCTGAAACAAACAAATTTTAATTGGAAACACAGCCACAGACGTTGTACCTGCGTTGATGAAACGAACAGGAGAATTCTGTGTAACCGCATATGTATATTTCTGTGAAATAAAATTCTTACCGCTAACATAGAAAGGTAAAAATAAAAACTCAACACTCTTCTGTTATAGATTGAAAGAAAACTTAAATCAGACCAAACACAAAGCCCTTCAGTTCACTGGACACGACCGTAGTTGGGGCCTCGCAGTTAGACATTGACAAAGAGAATGCCACTTTGGCTTTTCTAAATTGAATAATTAACAAACTAAATAAATGCAAATGCTATAAATATTAGAGTCTACAAATTAAACACGTCCGTGCAACTAATAACACATTTAATTAATAAATAAGAACAAAATGCATTAACAATTTGCCACTATTTCTCCAAAACTGTTTTACAATCTCCTGACAAAACTAAATTATTAAATTTATAAAAGCTGACTAAATAATAAAAAAACATCAAAATTTCTCAGTAGCCTCATAGATATTTGCTAATGGTTTTCCTCTTAGCTTCTCCTCACTCACTCATGATATTAAACGAATAGTAGTTCTGATATCAACGAATCATCAAAATCACTGAACATTGAGCCGATGTCTTTGATACTCGAAGATGTAAACTCATCGTCAATGTTCATACTACTTTGACCACCCAAGAACATATCACCAAAGATATCATCATTTCCTGAAAATACTTGACTCACTGGTTGATCGAATATCGAAGTCTCCGGTGGAGATTCGTTGAAATAGTTGTCCAGAAATGAGGTATCCAATGGAAACGAATCATCGGATTCACTTGAACCGGTACTAAACCGGGTATGCCACCATGGTGCATCTGAACTCTCCGGTTCCGGTTTACCCGATTTAAACGGCTGCGGTATTTGTTGCATTTCGTCGGATGACTGGAGATTGAGAACGGATGTAGGAGACGAAATATGCTGAAAATCTTCGGTTGATTCAGAACTTGATGTTGTTGTTGTTGTTGTAATGATGCTTTCCGGTTTATCAATAACCGGTTGTTCCGGTTCTGATTCATCTTCTTGAGATTGAGGCGGTACCGAGAAATTGGTTAAAGCGTCCGGTCCACGGAGTCTAATAGCAGCGTTATCATAAACCACAGCAGCTTCCTCCGCCGTCTCAAAAGTACCAAGCCAAATCCTCCGGCGCTGCTCCGGATCTCGAATCTCCGCCGCCCATTTCCCCCACGGCCGTTGTCTAACGCCGCGGAACTTCCTCCCATTTTGGCCGGAGGAGACTGAGACTTTGAGAGAACGGTGACGGTTCGAAGCCGCCGGAGATTGAGTTTCGTCGGAGAGTCTCTTCCTTTCCTTCATGGAAACGCCGGAGATGTTGATGTTGTTGCAGCCTGGCTCGACTTTGATCTCGTTAACGAACCTCTTGACTCGTCGGCGAGGGAAGAGGAAGTCTTCTTCTTCGCCACTTGATGAATCGGTTGCGTAAGGATCGGTCATAGAGACACGAACGATTCTCACAGAGTCAGGTCGAGTTTCGCCGGGGAGATATTTAGTGACTGATGTTTTGTGCTCTGTGTACTTCAGTGGTCGAAGATCCATGTATTCCTCCATCAATACTCTTTTTTTTTTTATTCTCTATATTCGCATCAAAATGAAAAATAGCGAAAAGAAAGGGATTAAAACTTGAAAAGTTTGAGAAGAGATTACTGGAGAATCAAAAATAAATAAACCTTGTGAGAGATTTTATCACGAGAATTTAATTAAAAATAGTTTTAAAAGTGAGGAGAGATTGAAGATTTTTCGTTTGATATTTTGGTGGGTGAGAGAGAAACTCGTTTTGAAACACAGTGATTTTGCTAAGGGTGTGCAGAAGGCTTCTCAAGCTCACTCCTCAGAATCCTCATTTATAGGATCGGGAGGAGAGATATTATTCATTTTTAATAATAAAAGTTATGGTATCTCTTGTATTAACTTTTTATTTTATTTTCTATTCCTTCTCCGCTCCTCCACCGATGGCAGTTCTGATATTATTCGTCAACATCCAAGGGTAGTTGCGGAATAAGAAAATTGTTTAAAATTACTGGACGCCGCATTCATGAGAGCAAGTTAAATGGTGACACGTGTCAGTATATGATATTTGGCCTCTTCTTGTTGCCTATGGTATGTGCTGAGTCAGCGCGTGCTATCAATCTCGAGCCTTACCTATTCATGTCACGTGACCCCCAAGATACCCGGTCCTGGTGTTTTTTTCGTCTCATTTCATCACTAATTTTATTATAATAATAATAAATTACCTCTTCTCTACAAATTTTTAGAATCTGTTTTACTAGTTGTTATCATTCCACTAGCTTTGACCGACATGTATGACAGTATGACTAATTAATGATGATTTGTAGAGAGTGCACGTACTAATGTTTTTTACTTAAATGAGTTCACCAACTGTTAGCAAATTTAAAGATACTTCCTTAAACTGATATATTCAAAATTTTGAATACACTGTATTGTACAGTTCGTTATATTGTTTTCTGAAGTAGAAAACAAATAAACTTATTTATAGAAGTATATATATTTATTTAGGAAACTTTTTATTTAAAATATATTTGTTAAAACAATTTAGAGAAAATATCTGTTGAAAATAAGTACACTCTGTATATACTAGTTAAAAAATCTTACCATTTTACAGCTAGAAGTAACGTGGGAAACAACCTAGAATTTGCCGCCTTTTATAATTTGGTATGGCACATCTCTAGGCTTTTTCTGTATTCTTTGTTTTTCACGCGCTATTTCACCACTATTTGATCTTCGTGATTTTCACACGCTTCTCAAGTAGCATTTAAATACAACTTTTTTTTAACAAAAGAATTTAAATATAACTATATTTTCTGATTTCTTCTAAATATACTGTGTTTGTTTTTCTGGGTTTTTATTTGAGTTTGAAAAATTAAACCTTTTCCTAATTTTTAGAAATAAAACTCATAAAACAATAGTGTATTTGTTTATTTTTCGGTTTGATGCATTAAGATTCGGTATTGTGCATTTTCCCTTTGATTCTTTAATGGATATAAAACCGTATATAGTGTATATTGTAATGTAAATCTTATCAGATTAGATATTCATAAAACTTGTTTTGCAAAACCATGATTATATTTAATAAATCTTGAGAGTATCCACTATAGTCTTAATTTTTACTAGAACTTGATTTGCACCGCGCACGAGTGTTTGATTTAATTTGTGTTTAACATAAATTCATAAACCGCTGGTTTTATAAAAAAAATTCATATGTATTTATATGTTTTGTAATTTGGTGATTTAGTTAAACCCATAAAAATGTTATCTCCCTTTAACACATGCGATTAAGTTAATATTCGTACTATATTAATAATGGTCAATATATTAATATCAATTTGGTTAGATATATAAGTTTTGGAATTGTAATTAATTAATTTAAAATGATTTAAATGTGGTGGCAGAATCTTTAAATAAAAAAAAATAAAAAAAGGAAATATTTAATTTATTTTAAATACAATGGTTAAATGTGTAAATAAAAAAAGTACGAAAATATCATTATCTATGTTTCCAAACATTCTTATTTAAACTGTTATTCATGTTATCAAACAGTACCGAAATGTATTTCAGTTTTAATAATATAGATTTATTAAAACAGTACAAGAGAACTAATATGTACATTGACTGTAGCTTACTTTTCGAAGGTTTGTAACTTTTCTTCTCATAATTAAATGGAATGACGAAGTATTAATACTGTTACAAACCAGTTACGAATCTAGTTAATATGCTACGGATTGGTTATGTTAATAGTGATACAACCACATTAGCCAGAAAACTAGAATTATACAGACCATCATCTTGTGTAAAATTAAAGAGGTAAGAAAACTTGTTGACCTAACACTGTATATGATATATAGTAAATAATATCTACAAGATACAATGAGATACGATGTCATGGGAATAAGAAATAACACTATGTATATCATTCAATAAAACTCAAGCGATTATATGCGATTATATACGATTTCACACTCTTTGCCAAATCTCTTTTTCAAATCTCATTTAATAATTTTACAAAACATTTAACAGAAAAAGGCATAAAGAAAATTATCAAGTTAAAACCAAAATAATGAACGTAAAACTCTTGAACTCCCAAACCTTTCGCAAAAGGCGAAAACAATTAGGGGGTTTTATTGAATCTGAAATTTGAAGTAATTTGATTTTTAATGAGTTTCTAGATGATTGCAGGAGAATTAAAGAATTTGGTATGATTTTTGTTAAAATACTCTAGAATCTCATCTAAAACAGTGAGATTTAGATTTTTATTTTTATAACTAATGAACTCCTCTCAAACGCTCTAGAAACAATTAAAGTACTCTAAAATATCCAATTTAAATTTTGTTCAATAACAGTGGATTTCAGAGTGTCTTATGAAATGACAAGTTAGACAAGTTCAATAACATTGAATTTTAAAGTGTTTTTGAAAATCTATGTTTGAATAACAGTGAATTTGTCATTTTAATACAAATCACTTGAAACTCTTGGTTGCACTTCACTGGATTCAACTGAATAAATAAATAAACATTTTGATAAACATTAAGTAAGAGAAGCGAAAAAAACTCTTGGGGGGGGGGGAGGTAATTGGAAGAGGCTATAGAAATTATGGACAGCCAAAACATTATAAAAATATACAGCGAACAAAAATTCGAAACCAAAACTACAAATCTAAAACACAAATCTTAGAACAAAAAACATAAAATCACAGCTTTTAACCAATCAAACTCTAATACTCTAATTTTTTTTTACCATTAATTATCCCACAACAACGAAGTTATCCGTTAAAATAAAAACAAACAACAAAGATTTTGAAAAGGTGTCTCAAAAGTATATACACTTTAAACCTTGGTTTAAAAATAAAAAGGGTGAATCTCATGCATTTTCTCTCTTTTTTATTATCTTAAATTTTTCATCGTTCGGTGGAGTCTCTTCCAGCTCCAATGTCATTGTCGGACCATCTTGACCTCTCCCCTCCCTTTCCTTTGGTATTTGCTTTTATTTAGATTGAGTTTCGATTTTGAAGATCTTGGAGGGACTATCTGTAACTCCCTGATTTGCAACGTTCGTGAGTCTACACATCCACGATCTCTTCTAGTGACCCTTATTTTCATTCGACGTCTTGTGCGTTATCAGAAAGGCTCAATAGATTTGATATATTGACCATGCAAACACGACGTGCTCATACGGTACCAAGATCGACCAAATTTCACCAGCTTCCCGAAAGTTCACACATCCTTTGATTGCTCCAGCTCAAACAGGCTTAACTCGGTAGATCTCCGGATGGTAACCAAAAAGGCAAGTGCACTTTGTGTCATAGGTAGCCAAATCAATGCTTATAAGTCATTTCCACCTAATCTACAACCACAAACTTGGGGTACACATTCAACCTCACTAAAGAAGTGCAATGACCTCCTTGCACATTTGGACCGTCACCCCCGATGGTGTGAGTCCACTCGACTCCACATTCTCATCATGTTTTGGCTTTGATACCAATTGTAACTCCCCGAACCGCCAACACCCATGAGCCCCCACGTCCATTCTCGGCCTGCGAACCTCATCCTCATTTGACGTCTGGTGCGTTTACGGGAAGGCTCAGTAGATTTGATATACTGACCTTGCAAACACGATGTGGAAGTTCTCCATGCTTTGTCCTCACTCACATGGTACCAGGATTGACCTGAATGCACCAGCTTCCCGATAGGTCACACATTATTGATTGTTTCAATTCAAGTACGCTTAACTCTAAAGTTATCTCTGGATGGTTAACCGAAAAGGTAAATGCACTTTGTGTCATAGGTTGTCAAATCAATTTTTATAAGCCCATTCAACCAAATCTACTACCACAAACCCAAGATACTACACTATCTCTATCTTCTCAACGAATCAACAATGTTCTTTAGAGTGGTGATCTGTATGAAAACTCGTTGGTCCTGATGGCTCGCCGGTATCCATGGCTTCATTTCTCTGTTTGAGGATGACACAGAAGATGCTGATTTATGTTCGTTAGTCATCAGGTTATTGGGTATGTATTGGTTGATGTGAAGGTATATCCGATGTCGATGGTTATTTCTTAGGGGAAGATGTTTCCTTGGGTTGTGTTTCCTTTCTGGTGTGGCTTCATCTCACATATGGGATGATTGTGAAGAGGTATGTGGTTTCTCGGACTTGTGAGATGGTGTCGATATATATGAGCTAATTGGCGGTGGTTAGGGTTTCAGAAATTGGATATCCTTCGATTACGATGTATGTAGTGTTTCTAAAGGCGAGTGTCGACAGATCTACTGACTAGCTTAGACACCCAGTTTCTATGAAGTCCCAAATGTATGTTGGGTTGCTTGTTGGTGTTTACTAGTCACTACAAGAAAACATCGGTATTCTGACGGACATTCCGACGGAAAATGAAATCCTCGGAATTTCCTCGGAATATACCGACGGAATTCCGAGGAAACATCAATCCGTCGGAATACTCCGAGGAAATTCCGACGAACCAGTGATCGATCGATGCGTTTTTGGACATATACCCATCGATCGATCACATTGTTACGCTTTGGTCCATCTTAGTGATCGATCGATGCGTTTTTGGACATATACCCATCGATCGATCACATTGTTACGCTTTGGTCCATCTTAGTGATCGATCGATGCGTTTTTGGACATATACCCATCGATCGATCACATTGTTACGCTTTGGTCCATCTTAGTGATCGATCGATGCGTTTTTGGACATATACCCATCGATCGATCACATTGTTACGCTTTGGTCCATCTTAGTGATCGATCGATGCGTTTTTGGACATATACCCATCGATCGATCACATTGTTACGCTTTGGTCCATCTTAGTGATCGATCGATGCGTTTTTGGACATATACCCATCGATCGATCACATTGTTACGCTTTGGTCCATCTTAGTGATCGATCGATGCGTTTTTGGACATA
>NC_027749.1:12428194-12445163 GCF_000695525.1 Brassica oleracea var. oleracea | reverse complement strand
TATAAAAATATTTATATTTATTAAAACTAATTTTGTATTTATAAAACATTTTTTTATTTATAAAAACTATTTTATTATTTTTTGTATTTTAAATATGTTTTCTATTTTAATTTTAATTTTATATTTTTGAATTTCAATTTAAAAAAATAAATTTATAATTTTTTTTTTGAATTTTGGAAATATTCCGAGGAAGTGTATCCCTCGGAATATTCCGACGACATATTCCTCGGAATATTCAGAGGAATTTCCGACGAAAAAAGTCCTCGGAATATTCCGAGGAAATTCATTTCCTCGGAATTCCGTCGGAAATTTCCGAGGGATTTCCGAGGAAAGATAAATTTCCGAGGAGTTATTTCCGAGGACTTTTTTCGTCGGTATTTCGTCGCAATAGCGTTATTCCGACGACATACCGACGATTTTTTCCCTCAGTATGCCGCTGTTTTCTTGTAGTGAGTGCAGGAAGCTCCTGTCTTCTTTCCATACTATTTCTTCTAATTTTTAGGTTGTTTATTTTATGTCTTTATCTTCGGATTCATGTAATCCATAGAGATTTTTAAAAATAGATAAGTGGGTTTTAAAGTCTATCAAAATGTAGTACTCACATGAACTCCATCCCCCCTCCCCACCAAAACTCTTGCATGAACCATGGTCTACCAATCCCTCAAAATGGCCCAAGAGATAGCATTACTATGGTTAAAATTATTTCAAAAGTGTAGTAATATTTTCAACTAATTTTTATTAATTAAAATATGCATGATTAGGTTATGAAAGTAAGTATTTGTGTTATTCAAAGAAATATTCAAATGCAATGAGTTTTGTGTGCATAGGGTATCGGATTGAAAACCCTTTAACTTTGATGAATACTAACTAGTACAGGTCTATAACCTTAAATAATAATAAAAAATTAAGTCAAATGTTAAAGTGAAATGCAAATCATTTATAAATTTGATGTCTCTAGCTTTTTATTAGTGGAATTTTAGAATAATATTATAATTATAATTATATATAAAGTAGTACCGCTTATCGGGAAAACTCAGTTGTTCTATATTAATTAAAATGTCAAAATTAAAATAAATAATCAAAAAAATAGAACATCATCAAGTTAGCCCTTTTTCAAAAAAAAAAAAAAAAATCATCAAGTTCGAACGAGGCGAAAGCCAAAAACAATTATCTACTAAAAGTCAATCCCAAATTACTGAAGACCGGACGGTCAACCGGCTTTCTGTTGTAGTGAAGTAGTAACATTAGAAAAAAAAACAAAAAAACATCGTTAACTAAAAAAAAATGAAAACAATTAATTTTTTTGATAAAGAATTAATATTTTGATAAAGAAAAAGTTAGTAATTTAAAAAAAAAAATTAATTTTAATAAAATATATGTGTTGGAAATTTTTTTAGCGAAAATATAAAAGTTGTTTTCTATTACAAATCAGTAGAAATTTTATAATATATCGATGATAATGGTAAATTTTTCGTTTGACAAAGTTAAAATTATAAATTTTCAAATATTTTGAGGCAGACGTATATAATAGGAAAACTGTTACAACATCATGGTAACACTTAATATATATATATATATATATATATATATATATATATTCTAAGAAAATAGATTAAATTAGCAAAAAAAACAAGATTAATTATTTTTTTCTCTTTATTAATTTAGAATAGATTAAATTAGCAAAAAAAAAGATTAATAATTCTTTTCTCTTTATTAATTTCAGTTTCGTTCCTGAAAATATAATTCTTATTATCATAACTTTATATAGCATATTTTAGCCCTCGCAAAACTGTAAATAGTTATTTTATTTTGCAGTAAAAACTTTTTATAACAACTTTACAAGCAAACTGTAAAAGAAAAAAAAATGGGACGTAGGCAATATGAAGCATGGACGTGGGCCATAAAATCTAAAGAGTGAGATAGCTCTTCAGTCGCCTCCTTCTGCTTTTATTATTATCTTTTAAAAAACTTCCCTTTAGAATTTAAATATTTTTAATCGATTTTTTTTTTTCATTTAAACCGTGATCCATATATAAAAGCCATAAATTTCAGATTGTAAGAATCTTTACAACAGCTATAATAGTGTATAGTCTTACAACAGCTAAAAGTGTTAGTAATAAATATTTATCTTGTAAAAGCTTATAGTAATGTGTCAATATATATGAAGGTGGTCCATTACGAGAGTCACGAAAAAAAAAGTAGAGAGAGAAAGTAGATCTAAGATTGGATCCAGCGAGCGGCCGGCGCGTGAGCGTGCGTGCCATCGCCGGAGTCCTTCGAGCAACCGTAAAGATGTTGGCCTTTCGCTTCTCTTTCGTCTCCTCTGTCCTCCGGCTTACCTGAGCTCTGGTTCAGGTCCCATCCGCGGCGGATCTGCTTCTGGATTAAAGGCGCGGTCGTGTGGAGGTTAGGCGCGGTGAAGCTAGTCGTTTTGCCTTTTGATGTTTCGTTTCCGGGAGGTGGAGGCTCCTACAGCTCCGTCGCCGCCGGCCCTTTTCTCCGGGAGCTGGAGGCTTCTTCAGCTCCGCCGTCGTCGGTTTTTGTCTCCGGGGGGTGAAGGCTCTCTCAGTCTTGCGTCGCCGGCTTTAGGTGTTTCAGTTTGTTGGATCGGTTTTGGATCCCGCTTGTGGCTTGTGTGTGGTTCTGGGTTCGTGGTTCACGGCTTTGTTCAGTCGGATGAGCTCTCGATTGGATCGATGAAGCTCTCCGAAGTGAAGACAAAACATGGAAGTGAAGAGATGGTTTCGATGGAGGCTCTCCGGTAATCTGAGCTCAAGGTTTGCGGTGGTGTAGCTCCGGCGACGTCTCGAGGCGGTGACGGTCAAGTTGAGACGGAAGAGACGCGTGTCGTCCTGATGGTGTTTTATCCTTACATGTGTACGGCCTCCTTGACGCGTGGACCTACCGAAGTCGTCCGGTTTCTTTTGTTTTGGGCCGCAGACCCTTTAACTTATCTTATGTGGCCAGTAGAGTTTTGGGCTTCTTGATGTTTGTTTCGTTGGGCCTCGGGCCGTGTAGTTGGGCTTGATCCCGTTTTATTAATATTAAAAAGCTTGGCGGAAGAAAAAATGTGTCAATATATATTACCAACACTTTTACATTCTTGCATTCCTCTTAGTGTGAAAAAAAGAAAAACAATTACTGAAAGTTTCATATTTTTTTATCAACAATTACTGAAATTTTCTGTACGTTCTAAATTTGTATGATGTCAAAAGTTTATATGTCTTCGTGTTTATTTTTTTTGTAAAAATTGATTGTAAATTTCGCTACACTTTAACCGGTGTCGAATGTGAGATCAAAATCCACCACTTTCGATAGAAAAGATCTCGAACTATCGAGGAAATACATTTCTTTATATAGATTGTACTCCTTTCATTTCAGAAAGATATATATATATATATTTTTTTTAAAAAAATTATTTAAAAAAGATATATGTTTTACATTTTCAATGGATAAATTAATTGCAAATTGTAAATTTCAAAAAAACATAATGGTGTTTATAAAGATTTTATTGGTTAAAAGTTTTGAAAAATAGTTGATAACGGAAAATAATGCATTGGTAACTAAAATCTGATATGTTTTTTTAATAAGCGTAAAAAATCTAAAATATACATCTTTCTGAAACGGAGAGATTATGTTCTTCACCTTTGTTCACCAATAGTTGCATGTTTTGTTAACAAAACAAAATTTCTATTTTTTTTCGGACTTTAAATTTTGTAGCCACCGAAAACAACCTTCTTTAGAATATTTTATAAAATTAAAACGTAGCAACCAAATAACTGATTTTTGATGTTTAAGTTGAAAAAAAACTAAAAGAATTGGTAATTAAGATGGAGTGGACAGGATCTTTTTTTTTGTCACGATGGAGTTGACAGGATCAAAACTACGGCGAAAGTGGACAATAACAATAACAAATGCTAAGGCCGTGAACTGAATCACGCTTCACGGACGTGACGGTGCGATCTCTAAAAGAACCGCTTGCATGTTGGCATGTTGCCATTTAGGTGAATGCTTATTTTTTGGTGCGGTTCTTACTTTAAAGGTAAAAAATAACACTTAAAAGTCTGACATATCTGGTACCAGTTAAAATTTCACGGGTGCATACAAATCTTTATAAAAAAAGTTGTCAAAACACTTTAAAACAGTCAAATTCAATAACTATTACAGTCATTAAAAAAATTGTATTTACTATTTAACTTTTCTTGAATTTCATTTATATTTTTTAGTATTAGTTCTCACTTATTTTCCACTTATTTCTAGGTACATCTATACTGAAATAGTTTTTTTTTCATGTATTCATTTTATTGCTCACCTGATTGTTTATATAAACTCATGCATGTTATTGGATAGTATCTATAATATCTGAATTGTTTTATTGATAATTTAATTTACAAAATATTAAAATGATTAAAGTTAAAACAAAATTTTCAAAAGCTCCCAAATTTTTTGAATTAGATGAACCTTTCAATTTTAGATTGACCTCTTGTCTAAAATAATGGGAGTTTGAGTTGTGATTTTAGATATCAAAATTACAAAAAATATGGATTTAGTCATGGAACAGAATGCATAATTCAATAATTATATCTAATATATTTATAAATAAATTTTATATTTATAAATTAAAATATATGTATATATTAAGGATATGTTATGTGCTTTTAGAAGATAATTAGTTATGTTATACTACTTATTTTCATTTTATGTTAGTATCTTCTACATAAAACACTGTATAATGGTACTATAATGGTATTTAAATAGCTTCGTTGGTTCGGGTGCGTCCACTTGTCACATTTATTTTCATACTTTCCATCATAATAATCAGGTTGAAGTAATTTATTTTTGGTTAATCAAACACGAAGGAAAACTATAATAATAAACAAAAGTCGCGTGGGAACGCGTGAGGAGAAGAGGAAGAAGAAAAATGTCTGAAGATCCAATGTGCGAAGAGATAGACATGGAGAATCCTTTGGATTGGCAAAGACAAACCCCAAGGTTTAGTGCAGTGTTCTCCTCCATTGAGCCAAGTGACCAATACTAACATTTTTTAACATATATACTATATTCTATATTACACTATGTGTGTCGATTAAAACGACAATTAAGTAAATACAAGGAAACTTAGACAAACTGAATCTCGCTTGGCATTCATCGATAGACACAAACAGTACGTACTTAAGATTAATTTTCTTGTTATCACGTTTTCCAACCATATGATTAATAATATCAACGAACTAATAATATCACATTAAAAAATCTATTAAACTCACACATCTATTATAATTCTCTTTTCCTTTCTAACAAACAATCCAATCTTTTTTACGTTGAGATATTTCCGTACACGGTAAAATAGAAAGAACAAAAGAGACGATGGATTAATTTTATGAATATAAATTTGAATGGTGGTTGATTAAGTTATAGCTCCTCCGGTCACAATTAGTGTACGTAAACATCCACTTGGTGTTTGGTAAAAGTTAGTCATGACCGGGGAATATAATTCATTGCTCATCAAGTCCAAGACCCTCAAAGATTCTTCCGGATTATATGCATGTAAGCATTTTCTACACGCACGCACACGGACGTAAACGTACGTACATCCATTGATGATGCATGTATATATTATGGCTGTTGTTTTTCTCAATAATTACTGATTAGTGTCGTAGCGAAATAAAATAACGAGAACACCTTCATATTCTTGCCGTTAACTGAGTTGATTATATAGCCCAGTATAATTCATCCGAACAAAATTTTAAGGTCTCTTTTTACCAAAAAAAAAATTGTAAGGTCTCAGCGAATAGTGTAGTGTGAATTAGTAAATATTAGCTGGAAACAAAAACTCAGCTTTTTTTTTTTTGAAATCATTTCTTAACTCACTCCTTCGAGATGATAATGATCATTGAATTCAGCACCGAGATTGTTTTGTCTAAAAAACGGTGGTTAGAAAATAAATCATGTTTAACCGTGAACTATGTCGTGTGCGACGTTGACAGGATCATGAAGTAAATTAAATTATTACTGTCAGTGCCAAGTGTTTACATTTACCATAATATAGATTAGTTTTGACGATCATGTGGTAAGACCATCTCGAATGCAACTCTGTTTTTTCTACCTGATCGAGATAATTCCTGGGAAACATTTTTTTACCTTTGTATTTACTATACCATTTTTACGACTTGATAAGAAATATACCATCACACTGCTATAACTATGATCACTAATCAAATTAATATCAAACAAAATATACTAAAATATATGATTTCATCCATTAAATGTATTATTTTAAACTTTTTGTCACATTATTCTATAATCATGATCACAAATCAAAATGAATAACACCAAAACAGTATATCTCAATGCATTCTATTCATACGAGCATTGTTTCCTTCAAAAAAACTCCAATTTCTTCTAAACTTAATTTCTTGCAAATTGGTTTTCCGATTAAAAGGGACAGTTAATTTCTTTTCCCCTTTTTAATAAGCAGAAACGATTAAAGACGTACCATTAAATAAGATTGGACACACCAAAGACCACGAGTATCAATATCTCTAGAGTCCAGATGCAAAATCTGAATATAAATATGGTTGTCTGAAATCGTGCTTCTCACGATTGGTCTGTCTCGCCTCAGTTGAAGCCGGTAAGAAATGTAGGACATATTTGAGTAACATCTCATCAGATTATAGAATTTTATTATAAGAACACAAAATTAATTTGCAACTTTCATGCTATTGGAGTATTAAATAGGTATCAACAAATTATACAAATTATAGTGATTCAAAGAAACCGAACCAATTCAAATTGTCAGAAATCATACGAATCAAACTAAAGAGTTACTTCAAACTAGATGACTTTCTGCGATATCGCGGGATAATATCATTTAAATATTACTTGCAGTAAGTCAATTTTGTATATATTAGAATTTTATACTAATTTTGATAAATTAAATTTGTTGATAAAAATCGATAGAGAATTTTTGATTGGTTATGTAAACATTAAATTTTACTACATTATATAATCATCTTAATGCATGTATCTGATATTTATGAAAAAAGTAAAAATTAAAAAGAGAAACTATCTTATGATATTTACATATGATATAGTTTCCACTAATTAAAATCTCTTACAAATTGATTTATGTATATTACATTACATATCTTATAAAATATTATTTTAAAGATGGAGTCGAGAAAACTATTTATATTTATATTTATATTTCTATCCTAATTCTTATTTCTATTTATTTAGTTAATTTTAAATAATATGATAAATTTAAATTGATGACTCTTTAGTAAAAATCATAAGAACATGAAAATAAGCAAAATTACTTCTCAAATAAAAATATAGATTTATATGAATAATTAAAATATTCTAATACTGTTAGCGATATTTTTAAAATTACCCAATCTTTTTAAAATTTTAACCAAAATTTATTAAAATTTAACAGTGTTTTTGATTTTTCTTTATTTTAGAGTTTTTCTTTAAAACATTTTTAATAGTCTTTTTTAAATACTTGGATAAAACTACTCGAATAGTTTTTACAACTTTTGATTTATTATCTGAACCAAAATGAACTAAATTCTGTTTGAATTGTTCCAAGCCAATCTTATGCGATTCTTATATAGAATTTTAATTTTTTTATTTTAAAAAAATTCAAAATCAATACTATTAAAACATAAGCAATTTTCATCTACTTTCAAATAGTCCATGTTGGACCATTACATTTAACTAGCTTTCCTATTATTTATACCTATATCTAACTTAATTATTATTAAATATATACCTTAGCATAAATTAAGGAACTAAAAAACTAATCTATTGTTTTAAAAAATGAATTCAATTTATATTAACACTAAATTTAAGTATCTACTTTTTTTTCTGTCGGCATTTAGCTACTATTAATATTTAATGATATGATGGAACATTTTATTATTGATATTTTTATGAGTATATATAGTTTTATGGGTTATTCCAAAAAGCATGTAAAATTTTTATCAAATATAAAACTAATTGAAATATAAAACACATTTTAAGTTAGGTTTGGACGTTCAGATACCCACTGAGATATGGGTTGGGTAATT
Source organism: Brassica oleracea var. oleracea (assembly GCF_000695525.1). NCBI lineage: Eukaryota > Viridiplantae > Streptophyta > Magnoliopsida > Brassicales > Brassicaceae > Brassica > Brassica oleracea. Next base: position 12,437,091 of record NC_027749.1, on the reverse strand, counting down.
TTAATTTTGGTTCTAATTTATATCACTTCCTAAGTCTCATTCTGGTAAATTTGAAAGTACAGATAGAGTTCAAAGTATTTATACAACTATACTTTAATCCAAATACAAAAACAAATTCTTCAAACCTCTCACCAAATACATAATAACATAATTCTTATAGATATAGTATTAAAATTAGATATATATATTGATAAAATAAATATTAATGGTTAGGTACTAATTTTTCTTGTCGGCAATTAGCTACTATTAATATTTAATGGCATGATGGAACATGTTATTATTGATATTTTTATGAGTATAGATTTACGGGTTATTCCAAATATAAAAATAATTGAAAAATAAAACACATTTTGAGTTAGGATTGGGCATTCCGGTACCCGTTGGGATACATGTTGGGTATTTTTAATTTTGGTTCTAATTTATATCACTTCCTAGGTCTCGTTCTAGTAAATTTATAAGTACGGATCGGGTTCAAATATAACACATCAGTTTTGGTTCTAATTTATATCACATCATAAAAGCACATAAAGTAACTACCGGATTCATATTATATTGGTTTGGTTCGAATGTATCTGTAGTTAAATCAAAAATCTAAAAGCAAAACATAAGAAATAAATACTTATTTTGTATAGAATTAGATATTTAAGATACTTATTTAAATTTATATACTAATTTAGATATCATTTCAAAATAAATATAGAATTAAATATTTGAAGTACATATTTATGTTTCAAATATCAATATTTGTAATTAATTTGGATATTAAGATCGGTTTTTTTAATTTTTTCGGGTTACCTTTTTGGATTTGGCTAATAAAATTTTTGGTTCAAATATGTTTTGTACCACCCTACAAAATTCATTCTGACATTTTTTACAATTCGTACCAGGTATTGATCATTTTTTTGTTTGGTTTGGTTCGGACATCAGGTTATGGATATTATGCCGATGCCTAGTTTAAATAAAGAAAAAATGTGAATAAAACTTTCACCAAAAAATCATCTCTTGCTTTAAAATCACGGATCAAAATCCAGTTTAAAGGATTAAAACTGAATTAAATACCCCAATGCCTACTCTTACTTTTCTTTTTTGAAACACACAATGCCCACTCTTACTATTAAACTAGATGATAACCCGCACGCATGCACGGAGTGAGTTTTTTATACTAAAGGTTTTAATTAAATGATTTTAACCTTTTGCAACACTACAATCTTTATCAATTGTAGAATGACGAATACAAATGTTGGTCTTTTAAATGTATGAACGTTGTTGAAGAGTTAATGTATTACAACTCATTTTAATTATTATTAAGACTTCATATGCACAAAAGAAAATTAATTTTTGCTGCTGACACAAATCACAAAAACCAGATAGGCATCATCAGCTGTAAAATCACGAAACGGGATTAGGGTTTCTGCTCTCAATTTTTTTACTATTGACTCTCCATAAGTGATTTCATTTTCTAATTTTATAAAATTGTGATTTTGTTCTCGTTTCTGTTTTACTGATATGGGTTTTGTTTCTTTTTTAACTTCTTATGTGAATTCGTTGAATTACATAAATGTCAATTTAAAAGATGAACATCTGTAAAAATAAGTTTTACTTCAAATAGATATCTAAAACTCAAAATTTTGAAGAAAATTACCTGCAAACTCTATTCACAGGTTATTATTCAAATCTAATATATCAAGCTGTTATAGAATATAAGTGCATACTCGATATATAAATATTTGTCTAGTATATATCTGTCTAACATATATTCACCAGTTCGGTTTTAAAATCATATAATTCTAGAATAACAAAACCAATTACTTATTTTATTAACCTACGCTTTTAGTTACTTAAAAGTATATTGATACAAAATATATATAATACTTACCATTATAATATATGTAAACTATGTATAAAATAAGAACTGTTTGATTGATTAAATGATAAACCAAAAAACTTATAATAAATAGTTCAAATCTCTTATTCTTATAATTATAATAGCTACATATGGTATTAGGGAGAAACAAATATTAGAGGAATGAACAAATCTCTCATTCTTCGAACAAACTAAAAATGAGGTGATTAGAATCTTGTCATGATATTTTATTAAAATCTTTTTAGGAATAAAAATCAAGACTAAAATATTTAATCTGAATGAATAATATATGTAGTGCTTCCAATATTAAAATTCACTTCGATTTGAAGAAGTGTATTTCTGGAATTGTGAGGATCAAGTAACATATTTAGAAATCACCTATTTGAAAAAATAATTTGTATACATATAAATATATACATTAGAGTAAGCACATAAATCAAAACCAATACTTTCTGTTTATTTACAATCATATTTTTGGTAAATAAATCAAAACAATCATTTTATTTACTTTATATGGTATATAATTAAACTTTAGTAATATTGACATGGATATATACAGTATATTTTAATATAAATATTTATTATTGACACTTCATAATCATAGGATTTTATTAACATTTGTATATTTGCAGTAACAAAAAATTAAACCGTTAATCACAAAAAATTTAATGTGAAATTTTTCAATACAAGTTTTAAAATTAAAATATTAATATCTCAATAATTTTTCAATGCAAATTTTAAAATTAACATATTTTAATATAGTATATAATTGAATTTGAATTATATTAATATATATATATATATATATATAAAATGAAAATTTATTAATGAGACTTTATATTCTTAGGATTTATGATCATTTGTATCTTGCATGAAAAAAAAAATTAAACCATTAATCACAAAGTTTTTAATGTGAGGCTTTTACTATTTTTAATAATTTATATTCGTTTTAGAAAATTCAAAATATAATACATCATAACCTTTTTAAATTAATACTCTATAAATTAATATACACTAAAAATCTCTATAAACTAATATAATTTTATAGTCCCAAATTGAGTTTTTGGTTCAATTAGTATATCGATAAATTAATATCTCTATAAATAAATAAATAAATTATAGTTTTGACGTAGTCCCAACATTATTAATTTATATAGGCTTCACCGTATATAAGTTTTTAATGTGCTTAGTTTTTTTCCACCCCCTATTGCTGATCACAATAACCATATATACGTTTACATAATTTATGCGTTATTTAACAACAACAAATACACATATTGCTTTCACACAAAAAACAACGACGCTTAGGATCTGACTGGTTCAAACGCAGCGGTTGCATTTACGGTTGCGGGAGTTTGCGGATGCGGTGGTTGCGGTTTCTAGCGGTTTTAAGAGATTTGTACGACTGGTTCTGCGGTTAGAAATTGGTGCGTTTGCGGGATACTTATGACTGGTTAACTACCAAATTCAGTAGCGATTAAATAATAAATTTAAAATATTTACATTTTATATAATTATAAAAATATCAAAAATATAATATTATAATAAATATAAAAATTATATTTAGAAAGTTAAAGTTTTAAATTTTTAAAAATTATAGAAAATATTTTTATTTTAAAATTTTATAATATTAATTAAAATATAATAGATATATTTTAGTATTTTTATAATTTAAAATTTTTATTGAATATTTTTATTTTTGTATTTATATTATTTTTTAAAAAAGAAAAAAAATTATCATCCCGCAACCGCAAACGGTAACTGGAACCAGCTTTTGAATTTATGACGTTTAGAGCGGTTTGAGTGATTGTTGCAAAACGCCAACAACCGTTACGAACCGCAAAAGCTGTGTTTGCGGATGGTAACGGGAAACCAGTCAATTATGAGTTAAACAAAGATAGGTATTCAAATATATATGTGATGGAGATATTTATAAGGAAAAATATACAATTAGGGACAAAGATCCATTCTAGAAAGAAGGGCCACGTTTCAAACACAGAAGCTTTATCACCATTAGTTATGTGATTAAAATCATGTGAAATGGATACATATATGTTGGTATTTGTGTAAAACTGTAATCAAAAGCACAAGCTCGAATTTTTATGGGCAAATAAAAAGACTAGAGAAAGACGCACACTAGATTTAAATATTGTAAGATTGTCAAATATCTTCCTATCGACTTTCAAATGTAGTATTTGTTATTACCGTTTTCGGTTTTTCAACGGTGTTAAAAAAAAGGGTTTTCTTCAACGAGTATGTGACAGTGTGATATAACCTTTATACTAATCTCTATTTTATGTCATTTTTTCCTATAACACCCTTTAATATATTTAAAAATAAATTTAATAAATAATTTTACAAACAAACAAAAATTGGAAAAAATAACTTTTGATAAAATACCTATATGAACTTAGTGTTATTTTTTCCAGTTATAAGAAAGTTGAAATCGTAAATTTCAGATTATGTTTTAAATAAAGTAGAAATGACATTCTACGAAGTAGAAACGAAATCCAATTTTTTCATTGAATCTACAATGCTTAGAATACGTGATCTATATAAATAGGAGTATTCTAAAAATATTTAGAATACACATTCCACGCTTAACCTACCGTTCTAAAATCTTTAGAAATCAAAATCTACACATTAATATAAATCTAAAACACGTAGAAACTGACTTCTACAGATTTACTATAAATCTAAAACATGTAGAAATCAAAATCTACACATTACTATAATTCTAAAAAACTGTAGAAACCGATTTCTACAGATTAGCTGTATTCTACGGATAAGAAATCAGTTCCTAAAAATATGGAAACAAAATATTTGGGAATATTCACTTTTATATTTTGTAAAAAAATGGATTTTAAAAAAAAAAACAAAAAAAAACCTTGGTAACTTTTTTCGCCGTCTTCTATATTCCATTGATTTTTCACAAAATTTTCACAGAAATTTCACATTATTTCTACCATGATTCATGTCTATGCTTCATGTGGTGTTTGGGAATTGGTTGTATCTTCAGGTTGGAGTTTTAATGTTGATAAAAAGAAAGGGGGAAGGTTACTTGCTTTGGAATTGAAGTCCTCTCTGGAACAGTTACAGAAAAACGTTATAGAGGATTTTGTTTTGAAGAAACGGATGCCGATTTGGAGTTGAGTTACCTTCCTATTGGATTGATCAATTCATCAAAATGTCCACCAGTGATCATTGGAAACTCAAGGCAAGTTCAAAATTTTCTGTCAATTGTGTGTTAGCTATAAAGCAAAGCAAGAAAATCCAAATAAGGTCGACATTGATCTTAATAAAATGCCAACTGATGCAAGTACTAATTAAGAGAATGAGCGAAATCCTTGTGACATTGGGGCCGCTTCAAGTATTGTTAAGGGGGCTAAGCATAACGAGAAGAAGAAAGGGAAGATGAAGCAAAGTGAAGTTGATGGAGATGATTATGATGCTGACAAGCATAACGAGAAGAAGAAAGGAAAGATGAAGCAAGACGAGGTTGAAGGAGATGAACAACATCAACTCTGAAAAAGAAAACAGAGAAAAATTAGCAAAGAGTCCGGTGGTCGAATTGGTTAAGACGGGAGATATTTTCCTCAACAAAACAGTTTTAAAAGCGAGGTTTGAGTTATGTGCAATGAAGCATAACTTTCACTACACAGTTACCAATTCCAATAAATCAATTTGGTGTATTAGATGCGCTGATAAGGTGTGCTTTTGGGGTGCTCGAGCAGAGTGTTTGAAGGGCTCCACATATTTTATTATTAAGAAGTATGTCGGTGTACATTCCTGCGCACCTTCAAACAAAACCAGTGCCGGAAAGACAGCTTCAGCGAAAACGATAGGCAGTCTGCTAATGCATAAATATGAAGGTATCAAGGAAGGGCCTAAAGCGAAAGATATTGTTCAGATTATGCGTAATGATTATGGATGTGAGATCTCTGATTCTTTAGCATAGGATTCCCTATGTAATCAACGCTGTTAGAGGTATTCCAGAGGAAAGTTATGGGAAAATACCAAAATACTTGCACATACTTCGAGAGGCCAATCCGGGTACACATTCATCTTATGAGACTGACGTCAATGGTAGATTTCGATATCTGTTTATAGCGTTTGGTCAATCGATCAGATGCTTTAGCAAAGTCAAGAGGCGTGTCATTGTTGTCGATGGAACATTCTTGAAGAGTAAATTCAAAGGGGTGCTACTGACTGCAACTGCTATAGATGGAAATTCAAATTTATATCCTATTGCATTTGGGATAGTAGACTCTGAGAATGAACAGTCTTGGGAATCGTTTATGAGACAAAAAAGTTGTTATTGCTGATGATAATGGTTTGGCTTTTATTTCGGATAGACAAGTGTCAATAGTGAAGGCACTGGAGAAAGTGTATCCGCTAGCGAGACATGGTATTTGTATTCATCATTTGTTGAGTGATATCATATTTCAAGGGGAATGGATTAGCTGGGTTGATTTCTAAGGCTTCGAAGGCTTATAGAGTGGTTGATTTTAAGAAGACGTTTGCTCATGTTTGCATATCAGTCTAGCAATTGGAAATTATCTTACGGAAGTGGATGTCAAAAAGTGGGCTAGATGTCAATTTCATGGATACATGTATGACATTAGGACAAACAATCCTGCAGAGTCGATAAATTCTGCGTTGCATTCGCCAAGAGAGTTTCCCGTAATTCTTTTGTTGGACAGTATTAGAGAAATGCTGACACACTGGTTTTTTAAGCGTAAGAAGTTGATTTCAAAGCACACCCATCGTTTGACCATAGATGTGGAGGAAAAGATCGATAGGAGAATCGAAAAGGGGAAAACTTTCGGAGTTTACCATGTAACCGATAGCCAGCTGCTTGTTAAAGGCGATACAATTGACTGCTTTATTGATTTGGACAAACGGACTTGTTCTTGTGGGAAGTACGACCTCTTGAATATCCCTTGTAGACACGCAATAAAAGCCGGTTTCTTTGTTGGTAGAGAACCATATACATTGACTGATTTTTTGTATACCACGAGAGCTTGGAGAGAAGCTTATCGAGAAAGCATAAATCCCATTTCAGTTCCTGAAGATGGTTGGTCCGTCCCACAAGTTGTGGAAAATTTTGAAGTGTTACCGCCTGAGACAAGAAGATCTCTTGGAAAAAATAGAAAACGCAGATATGAAACTGTTGAAGACAAAATCCGATAATCACAAGGATCACTGGGGGGTCAGCTTCGCAAGTGCAGTAGATGTGGTCTTGGTGGTCATAATAGAGCAACTTGCAAGATGCCAATATAGTCGATTTGTTTGTTGTGTTCTTCACAATTTAGTGAAAGTTTTTCAGACTTCATTTGCTTGATTTCTAGTAACTTTGTTTCAGTTTGTGACAACTTTGTTTCAGTCTTTCAGACTATATTTGCTTGAATTTTAATAACTTTGTTTCAGTTTGGGAGAACTTTTTTTAATTTTCATGATGTATTAACTTGGTTAGAAGATCTGAGTCAATCGATCCCTTTAACAAACTGTGATGTCCGGTCCGTCGGGATCGATCGATCTGTAGACTAACCGGTCGATCCAGCCGGTCGATCCTGATCAATATGCAGAACAAACAAAAAACACAGACTATCTTTTGATCGACCTGGTACAGTTCTCTCGATTGCCAAAGCTCGATCTCGAGTTCTCTCGATCGGCAAAGCTCGATCTCGTACCGATCGATCGATCGACTATTTGGATCGATCGATCCCAGACTCTGATAAATCTTTACGACAGATTTCCCCACTTGATTTGAACCGAATTTAATTCATCAAAATAGAGAGAATATGATAAAAACCTGTATTTATCTTCTCCTTCATGACTATACTTAATATAATGGTAACTCACTATAGGTTATATAATTAATAAAAGTTATAATCCAAATTAGGTATATAAAACATGAAAACAACCCAGATCCGAATTCGAAATGCGCAGAAAATTAAAAAAAACGGTGGAATACAATGGAAATATATAACTGATACTGATCATTGGTGGTCGTTAGGACTGCAGCTCCTACTCTGTCCTGGTGCTCGTCTTCTCCTATGGAGGCGTGAACCTCGCTCTGCATCGGCTGCTTCATCAGATGGTTCATCTCCTGCGTCGTCTCCAGTCATACCAGCAGCCTCTGAAGTCTGTGGAGCGCGGCAGCAGGAAGGAGTAGGTTGACATCTAATCTTTGCGAGTGCACCCCACACAGTCTGCATCATCGTCGAGAGCTTGACCAGTGTATCCGTAGTCCAGGCGAACTGCTGCTGCTGTGAACCATCTAATGGTGGTGCTCCAGAATCAAACTGAACAATATATGGTGGTAACAAATACTCCATGGAAGGGTATGGAGTATGATCAACTGAGATATCTGGAATAGTGTCATCCTCACTTTGTGTCTGCGCAGGACCCGAAGAAGAGGAACCACGATGACGTTTTGAAGCTGGTGGAGGAGGCGTGTAAAGAACTTCAGCAGGAGGCATGAACTCCATGTTCTCCACAGACGTCAGAGATGTAATAGCGGGCTGTGGGAGCTTGCAATGAAGGATTGTTCCATCAGGCATGGTAAAACGGTAAATTTTACCAGAGTGGAGGATCTTGGTGTTTAGGAAGAACTGAGCATCAAATTCGGTACAAAATCAGTTGCCAAAAAGACCACTCCATCTATGTAGGATTCCATGAATGAATGCAAAATCCCCTTAAAACAATCAAATCATTAGTAAAGTGAACAAGACAATAAACATTTTTATTAGAAAAATATATGCATACTTTTTCTAGGAATAAGTTCTCAACGCCAATGATATCTTCATAAGAACATTTTGCACATTCTCTCCAATTACCACACAGAGGACCTGTAAAAATTTTGCTGACTTTTGTGCCACAAATCTCTCCTAAAGCAGGAACAACTTCCATTATCCAAATCTGGAAACCAAACAAGAATCCTTCCATCAGATACCCCTCCTTCTGCTCTAATTTATGCCTTATTTTATCAATCTGCTTCAGAAGGAAATCAAACGAGTACAGACCCCAT
>NC_027749.1:12385378-12428184 GCF_000695525.1 Brassica oleracea var. oleracea | reverse complement strand
GAAGCTTCTCCAAATCCATCGCCAACTTCATGTACAGATGCAGGATATTCACCTTCTCATCCTTCCCCATCACCACACCCATAATAACGCAAAGATATATCAGTCTCACCCTATCAACCCAAGTCCAGGTATTGCTCTCTTCCAAATGCTTTTTTTTTATGATCTGCAAGTTTATTTTTCCATTGGTCTTTATCTGCTTGCTCCAAAAACCATCATCATCTTTCCATGTCACTAACCCACTGTTCTTCTCTCGCTTCACTTTCAGACCAGTGACAACATGATAATCTTGCAATCCAAAACGCAGAGGCCTCCTAGCAAAAGTGAACCACTTCTCATGTCTCTTGTTTGTCATCAACTCCTTACACAAGAAAGAGTGTACCAACCTCGCCGAAAACTTCAGATCATTCTTCTGGATAACCATAATATGCGAAAAAATGGGATCTTTCATAACTTCATCGAATTCTGGCTTCATTTTTTCCTTCAGCAACTCGAGAAATTTTAGTCGGCAGCTGTTATAAATCTTCTTAACATGAGGTTCCAACCCCTCGCCGTATAAACGACTAGGCAACTCCAACTCCATACCTGAAAATTGAATACAATACAACACAATAGTTATTAATAACAAATATCATAGCTCAGTTAAATAATATCTCTTAATACTCTATCAATAACCAATGTCAACAAAACTTAAAAGAATTAGCATTATCACTGTATCAATTCCAATTTTCGGGTGTTTTGATTTTTTTTTTTAAGAACAAAACCTAAAATTCCTAAATCTATCCAAAAAATATGATGTAAGCCATGGGTTGTGTACAAAATCATCTCTAATCATCACCTTAACACCTGATTGAAGCCTAAACATCCTAACAAACTCAAAAAAATTACCTTTTACCTTTCTATTTTCAAACTCTTGAAAGAAGTGGAGATAGAGTTTCGTACCTTTGTAGAACGAACTAAAGTGTGATAGATTCGTAAAAAGCTCACGAAATCGTATGGGTTATGCCGAAGAATCGTCCAAATCAGAGTGAAATTGAGTGAGTTAGGGTTTATGAACTTGGGTGAGACTTTGATTTTCTCCCCCTTTGTTCGTGAATGGGAAATTATGGGTTTCATCCCAAAGAAATCGACTTTAAAGAATTGAAATCATGCTTGTTCGGTTCAAATCAAGTGGGAATCAATCCGGATATAATCGAAGAAAACCAAAAAATCGATTTGGGATACTTTCATGGGCACGGGATCGATCGATCCGTATTGAGAGATCGGTCGATCTATATAAATCAACCTTCGCCGATCGAGTGAAATGGACTAGGTCGATCAGTATATTCTCCGTGTTTTTTTTTGTTCTACATAATGATCGGGATCGATCGATCTGTTGGACCTTCTAAATTCGGATCGATCGATCCCGCATGATCGAACTCATTATATATTTTATTTAAAAAATTACAATTTTAAGGGCATTACTACCATTTTGAAAAAAATTAGTCTGATGGAACATAAAGTAATAGAGATTAGTCTAAAATGACATAATTACCATTTTTTTGCTCTTAAAAACAAATTTTCCCAAAAAACTTTGCCATAATTTTTAGGAGAAATTAGGCCAAATGACCGAGAAAAAAAACTATAATTCATTTACTAACCATAATTCCACCCTACTCTTTCTTTCTCTTCCTGTCTTTCTTTACTTTCTTACTACAAATTTAATTTTTTTTTTGGGTTATTTCACAAATAAATCATAATTTTTAGGGATGGTAAAAAAACAAGGGAAAATTGTTTTTAGGCCAAAAAAAAGATAAATATGTTCCATTAGACTAATTTCTATTTTGTATCACTTTTGCATCTAATGCTTTTTAGTATTTTTAAAACTAAATCAAATAAATAGTTTTACAAACTAAAAAAAATTGCAAAAATAGTAACTACTGATGATAATATCCATATGAACTTTTTGGTATTTTTCTCCAGTTTTAAAAATATTTAAATCATAATTTCATATAATGTTCTACTTAAAGTAAAATTGACATTCTCCGAAGTAGAAAATGAAATTCACTTTTTTCATTGAATCTACTATGTTTAGAATACGTGGTCTATGTAGATAATAATACTCTAAAATATTTAGAATACACATTTCACGTTTAACCTATCGCTCTAAAATCTGTAGAAATCGGAATCTACAAATTACTATAAGGGTGATTGGTGTTGGCTGTGAGTGCTCTACACAGCCATAATTCTCTCTAGAGCCATAATTCTCTCTAAAACTAGAGCCCAAAATCTTTAAAAGAAAATATAATTGCTCTATAAATCAATTTTCTACGGCTTTAGGTTTAGTGTTTTTAAAACTTTGAAATAAACCTACATCAATAAAATTTAAAGTTAAAGCCACAAAATCTACGGCTTAAATCTTAAAGCAAAAAATCCAAAGCTACAGACTCTACCAATCAACTCCTATAAATCTAAAACCTGTAGAAAATGAAATCTACCCAGTACTATAAATCTAAAAACTTGTAGAAAACAAGTTATATAGATTTACTGTAAATATAAAACCTGTAGAAATTGAAATCTACACATTACTATAAATTTAAAAGCCTGTAAAAACCAAATTCTACTTATTTACTGTATTCAACGGATAAGAATAACCAGTTCTAAAAAATATGGAAATGAAATATTTGAAAATATTTAGTTTCCATATATGAAAAAATCAATTTTTCAGAAAATAAAAATATAAAAAATTGTAGACATAAAGTGTAGGTTTAGTTTTTTTTTTATTTGAGGATTTTTTAATTTTTTCTTTTATTTTAATTACTTTAATTATTTATCATATTTTAATATTTACAATTGTTTTGTTAATTATAATTTCGAATTTATAACTAAATTTGAGGGTATTATTGTCATTTTGAAAATAATTAGCCTAATGAAACATAAAGTACGTGAGATTAGTCTAATGGGATATAGTTACCATATTTTTGGTATAAAAAAATAATTTTCCCAAAAAAGCAACTCATAACAAAATCAATCCAAAATATGATAACGAAAATCCTATCATTTTTTGTTTCATTATTTAAAATTCACAAAACTGAAACCGTACCAAAATATTGTTTTGTGCGTAGCAAAATCAAACTGAATAAATTAAACAATTATATTTTAACTATACATGTATTGAAGAGATATAATCATATATATTGACTAGTTATGATACTAAATAAATCACCAATTGTTTCTATGTTTCCACTATTTTGCTTAAAAACCAACTGGTCACCGAACTGAAATTACATCAAACCAAATTGAATTACAAAATTTGTATATGGTTCACTTTTATATAAAAATAAAGAAACAAATGAAACTAGCTAGTCCGTAAATCAGCTTGTCCATCTCTGATAGTAATTATGTTTAGAGATAAATTCTAATTTTTGTGAGATTAGGTGGTTCAGGATCCAAATCCACAGTTTCTCCCAAATTTAAGACCATAACATGCTATATAATCCTTATTCTACACATGCTAACGACATTTAATCAATCATTGTAATGCTTCCGGAGTATTAGTTCACCAATGTCAATAAAGCTTGTTTAATGGGGTTTTAATGGTAGAAACGGAACTACTTAAATATGCAATTAACTACTAGATTAACCGTCTCAGATTTATCTAATAGCATGTGTAAATAAAGCGGTCGAACCGGGTCCGAGTGCAAAAATAAATAAAAAAGTTGATAATTTTTCAAAACCATATACATATATTATGGTGTAATATTTAAAATACTTAATTAGATATAATGTTAGGTTTAGAGTTTATAATTCAAAATTTTTTAAAACATATATAAATAGAGATACTAACTTTTAAAACTACTTAAATATCATTAAATATATTGTTACTATTTTTTTTGAATAGAACCTAGAAATAATTTGAGACATTGGACCGTCTAACACCTCAAAATAGTATAAAACGAAAATAAACAATAATTACGATAATATTGCAATAAATATTTATAACTCATTTTATTGATCATATAATTCTACATGACAACTATTCAGATGTGTAAGAAACAAAAAGAAAAGAAACTACTCAGAAGTGGATATATATATATATATATATATATATATATATATATTCTAAAGAGAAATATCGCAAGATATCCCTAAAAATATTTTATCACAAATATAACACATAAAGTTAAAATGACCAAATTTTGTTTTATTAAAGATGTAAAAGATATTTATATTTCTATAGTTAACTAATTTAGAATTAGTGTTTAGATTTGAGAGATGAGATTTACGGGGTAGGCTTTGGATTTTTAAAATAATAATAATAAAGATTTAAAATTCAAAATAATAATTGTAAAAAGAATTTCAAAAATAATTTATGGATTTTAAATTATTATTTTTTAAAATCAATTCTTTTTGAAAAAAAAAATCGTGAATAGTTTCCAATTGAAAAAAATCAAAATAAAAGAGTTTAAATATTTTATTATTTATTTAAATATTTATTTATATTTATATATATAGAGTAAAATTATTAGTATGTTTTTACCTTTTTAATGAAACTTTTTGTGGTAATTTGTTTTTTTGTGTATTTTTTAGCCAAAAAAACTTTTTAAAGATCTTTTGGGAGATTTGGACTATTCTAAAATATGTGGCGGGTATTTAACAATATTGTTTGTAATATCAGTAAGACTCACTGGTTTAAAGGATATTAAGATGCTAACACTTTACTAAGATAGTAAAGTCTACTGTGCTGGCACTTTATGTGTATGAGTTCAAATCCTTTTCAGTAGTATTGAATAAAAATATCGATAATGAAGTATGACAAAAAAAATTGTATATACTGCAAGAATTAACTTAAATATATTAGTTTATAAGAAAATTGGGGGTGTTGAGGTGATATTATCAAATTATATTAGAAACACTATAAACTAATACTCGATAAATTAATAAACACTAATATAAGTTAACAAAAAATTTGGTTTCAAATTGGGTCAATGTAAAATATGACACAATTCAATAAGATAACAAGATAATAATATTTAGAAAATTCTTAGCTAAATATATGGTCCCATTAAATCATAAATTAATAATTACTACATATAAAAATTTTATATAAATATAATCAAAGGATTTTGTTGTTCTTTTTTAATAAAACTGAGTTTCATTTCCAATTTTATTTTTTATTTTCAATATTATAGTATTACTATGTCGAATTATATATAAAATGCATCTTATTCTATCGTACATATTTAACATACATAAAAATATATCAAATAATCCAATTTATAAAGTTTAACTACAATTTAATATCATGAAATGAAAAAAACAAATCGTATTAAAAAAATTATTTTTAACAAATATAAATCTGAAAGTTAATTTTTTTTTAATTTAATAACTCTATAAATCAATAAATTATCATAGTGCCAATATTATTCATTAATAGATTTTTTACTGTACAACAGTTTAAAACAGTTTTTTCAATTTTTGAAATATAAAGAGCCCAACCATTACGAGTGGATAATTTTTTATCATTAAGCATTATGCATGTGCTATGCAATTCTCTAATACAAATAATCCATATTTGCATAAACCAATTGCATAGAGAACCTACCTAGATTTGTAAGAGTTCTTGAGGAGCCAAACTTGAATAGCCAGCAGACATTAACAAAAATACATAATTAATCGATTCTTCTTCAGGCATTACATCTTTCAATATTTGATTATTCTTATAATTACACCTTTTAAAAAATTATACTTATGTTTACACTTCTTCTCTTTCCAACATTTTTTCTAAGTTAATAATTCTATAAATTAATAAATTATCATAGTCTTGATATCATTAATATATAATTTTTTTACTGCACAATATTTTTTTAAGAAATATTTTTTCGTTTTTTGTAATATAAAGAACCCAATCATGAATAGAGCATTGGTTTAGAAAAATTTCAAAACTAAAATATGTCAGACTTTCGAGTTTTTCAATCTTAATTTTTAGAGAATGTGTAAATATATTTTTGGAGGAGTAAGATGATAGACAGTAAAGAAATACTCAAGTAATTTTTAATGTCATTCTTGGTTTGTAAGCAAGCGATGTTGGTCTTATTATTACTGTTTACTTACATATTATCACAAGTCCCGTAATAAAACATTATCACATGTACAAGCTAAATATATAATTTGATTGCTTAATCTAACTTGATAGTTATACAATAATTTTATTTAAATTTCAGGTGACTCTATGAAAAATTATGATATGAAAGTGCGATTAGATAAAGTTATGTAAACTAAAAATAGACGTTATACAAATTATATGGTATAGCAAATATAATCTTATATATTTGCATTACTCTTTTAAATATTATTATGGTCTGAAAGTTATAATATCAACCATCAAAATCATCAATTTAATGTCTATATTTTAATTAGTTTTTATTATATTGAATTCAATATTTGATTATTCTTATGATTACACCTTAAAAACCTATACTTATGATTACACTTCTTCTCTGTCAAACTATTATAGGCTTTCAGTTTATTCACATATATTTTAATCTAATTTCCAGTTAATAAATATTCTTGCTTGTATTAATCGTGACTATTTTTATTCTTTTAATAAAAAGATAATGTGGGTAAACTCAGAAATAAAATGATGATTACACACCAAAAATATACCATCAATTTTTTTTAAAGATGTAAAGACATAAGTCAGTTTGAGAACATGGTTAATATCTGATTAAACCATGTGAATTTGAATAGAAAGAGATAGCTATCATAAGTGGAAACTTTTTTTTTTGAGCAACTCATAAGTGGAAACTAAACATAATTATTCTATATGTCTGTTATCTTAATTATATTTTTACAAATTGAAACCAATGATAATACTTGGAAAGTCTAAAAGGGCATTAAGCAACAAAAATAGATAGAACAAATCGAATATGAGACAATATTAATTAGAGTAGTTGTACTTGACAGACTCACCTAGTCCTCTCCATACAGTACCATTCTCCATAGACCATAATAGTCAGCCAACGTGCGACCAATTGGCAAACTCTTTCGTCCGACGGTTCTGATTCTGCCACGTGTGACCTCTGACATAGCAGAGAGACGTGTGATCATAATCTATGCATTGGTCATTCGCTCATACCAGGAGTCGTATCGGAAAAATCATTGCATAAATTAGAATTTACTGTTTCTACTTCAAATTAAACACTTGGTAAAAAAAATTCATCTGTTTGATTTGTTTATTTAATTACTTCGCATAATTGTTTTCCCTGTGAATCAAACTTCATAACCAGACCTCGTTAACTGAACCGGAAAAAAACTTTGGTCATTTTTTGAGAGATCCACAGTTCCGTTGAATAAAATTAATATTACATTACGTGATTTCGGATCTGAGAAAATTACGTATTTCGGCTCCAAACCTTCTAATATTCAAAAAAAAAAAATTCATACATGGTGTAAAACCATTCAAATTTTTAGTGAAGCAATCAGAATTAAAAGTTTCTTTTAACCGTATAATTCATTACTTTCTTATTAAAAACTGATAGTAGTTTTTTAGCTGATAGTAATTCTTTTTAGGAATTAAAAAATAATTTGAGTTAAACTATAAAATTTTATGATCAGTAAAACAAAAATCATAAAAAAGTTAAGTCGAAAATCATAAAAATATAACTAGAAACATTTGAATCTAAAAATAATTCAATCTATGTACAAAAAAACCACCAGTTATCTCCTTTTGAAACTTGATATACGGATGAAAAAAACACGATACTTGTGAAAAACATAAGATTTTCATGCTAATTTATGTTTGTTCTTCTAACATTTTTACACGTTTTACTATATCAGTTTTGAATATAAAACAAAAGTTACCCACACGAGAAAAAAAATTATATTTTTTTCCAAAACCAAGATTTTTATTTATGTGGAAAGTTGTTAGATCATTCTGGAATCAGTTTATTGAATCTGTATTCTCTCTGATTTGAAAAGCCCTAATAATGGTTGAATTTAGTTCTCAAAAAAATAAATAATAGTGGTTGAATTATTGTAAACCATCATCTTTTGTTTGCCATTTAACATGCAAGCCAACATAATAAAGTAAGCTAAATAATATCTGAAGATTAATTTCTTCCGGTTTAACGCGAAAATGGGCTATAAAGTTGTGCTTTTTCCCGCTTTATACATTGTAAATTACATAATGAAAATAC
This sequence comes from Brassica oleracea var. oleracea, assembly GCF_000695525.1. Taxonomy (NCBI): domain Eukaryota; kingdom Viridiplantae; phylum Streptophyta; class Magnoliopsida; order Brassicales; family Brassicaceae; genus Brassica; species Brassica oleracea. Next base: position 12,420,010 of record NC_027749.1, on the reverse strand, counting down.
TAGTTGATATTCTTTAGAACCTTTGATGAAAATTATAACTAGAGAAGCATATGTATTCATTTATCAATTTACGAAATTATCATCACACAATCAGTATACATAACAAATGTTCTTTCTGTTACAAAAAAAAAACATAAGAAATGTTCTTTCAAAAGATACAAAATATTTTTTTCAAAAAAAAAAAAAAGATACAAAATATTAATCCCAGTTTTTACGCTAACATGCTTTACAGAACATCTTCGACGTTTTCAGCTTTGAACAAACAATGAGATATTAATGAATAAAATTATGGGTAAATATTAAATTTTAAAATCAGCTTCTTTAGAAACAACATAACGGTCTTTTGTTTCGACATTAAACCTTCGAATAACTTAACTATTAGCAGTAATTAACATTAATTAACCGTCATTAATGACATTAATTAGTGGAGGCCACCAAGCTTACGATTCTGTGCTTCACTAGAAACAAAAAGGGAGATTAGTGTTAGAAGACTGTCTAAATCTCAGGCTGTATGTTCTTTCTTTTAGATGTATTTATTTTAATAAACCTGGTTTTCAGGACCATGCTCTTCTAGGCACGACCTCTCTCTCTCTAAGATAAGAAAATAGTTTATCATCTAAGTTATGGAGACTCTGGACACAGATTTATCATTAGTCCAATCTCTGACACGTGTAGTTGGAATTACTTAAGGTTTTCAACTTTAAAACAATTAAGTAATTATTGCAAAATTCGATTGTCATATAGAGAAGTAATAAACTTATAGTTAGATTCTTTAGATTACGTATTTTTATTTTAAAGCGATTCATCTTCGAAGTGGCCGTGTAAGGGACTCGATGTTTCATTTTTGCCTTTTTCTTAAAAGCTGAATGTTTGGTTAATTTTAAAATTGTTTTTCCGTATTTTGCAATAAGAAATAAAATTTACGTTGTGGGTTGAAAATTAATATTAAATCTATTATCGCAAAACGAAATTTCATTTCAGTATAAAACTAATCACTAGTGGGATTACCAGTTTAAAAGGTTTTGCTTCTTCTATAGGAACCACATAAGATATTTTTTTTTACGAAATTTCAAATTTATTGATCTAAGTAAAAGAATGTTATTTACATAAGAGAAACCTATTTAAAAGCAATCTATTTGCTATATCTCTAAGCTGTATTGTAAAAATATATGTATCAAATCGTGATTTCAAACCATATAAGATATTGACAAGTCTTCTTTTTGATTAATGACATTGCGAACAAGTTCAAAAATTGCAATGGAGAGTATTATGTTATAACAATGCAATGCAACATAGCTGTTACTACTACAAATGAAGAACTATCAAGTAAAGACAAACTTATTCAATGCAAACTCTGATGAAACCCTCAGGGAAAGAAAGACCTTATGTGTTGCTGCTATTTCCATGTGGTTAGTGGTCCATCATACGTTTAAGTAGTCTCCACAATTTTATTTAAATGTTTTGAGATAGTGCTTGTGTAGTGGAAAATATTTAACCATCCGAAATAGACCTCGAACGAAGCCTCGGTAAGCCCAAACCAGTATAGTATATATGGTTAAATGATATGTATCAAAGAAATAAAAGTAAATGTTTTAGTTTTCACAAAAAAATAAAATAAATAAGAGTTAGAAAATGATGGGCAAAAAGCTTACTAAACAAAATCATTATTTGGTTCCAAAATGAAATTGTAATAAATAAATAAATAAGAGTTAGAATATGATGGGCAAAAAGCTTACTAAAAAAAATCATTATTTGGTCCAAAATGAAATTGTGAATACGATGTGTTATCAAATATGTATATTGATTGATAACAGATGATTGTATATGATAGTATAAGTATTAGTAAAACGTAACAGATTGATCATTATTTGGTTTTGTTGAAGGAAATTAAATGAATTACAGCTTACCAGTTTTAGGAAAGAAGAAACCAAGTAGCGAAGTTAATGCAGCCGATTTTTTTGACGACGATTGGTTGAATTTTGTATTGTCTCTTTAATCGTGCACTACTGTAGTACTGTTTATTACGATTATTTAACAATTTTGGAACACCTATACATATCAATAAACCAAAAAATAGAACGCCGATTTTGATTCTTTTTATTTCAGTCGACATCAACTTTTCAAAATTGGGGTTGAATTTCTCAGTGTCAGTCCACGACTTTAAACGTAGCGTTAAAATTACATCAAATTTAATATTTTGCCGTTGAATTTTAATTTTCATCTCTAACTATATCACGAAATTTTACACCAAAAACAATATTACATATTATTAATATTTTAATTTAAATAATTTAATACATTGATTATTTGTAATTGAATAATTATATTTTATGATATTTAATTTTTATAATTGTTTATTAAATGTCTAATTTTATGTTTCATTGTTAATTTAATTATCTTTAATTTTATTTTTACTTAATTTATAGATTAATTAATTTATTTTATGTAAGAAATTAGTTGAAATTAAAAACTTATATATTTTAAAATGAAAAGTACATAACAAATGGTTTTTGTTTTTCTTACAATTTGATGTATTTGATAATATTCATTTAGTTATATGATTAAATATAAATAAAATAATATTTTAATGCGTAGTAATGTAAAAATAAAAATAGTATGATATATCTATTTTAAATATAAATTAAAACTATCAATAGTATAATCTAGTTATAACTAAATAAAAATAATAAATACATTATTTTAATTTGGTGTAATACTGTTCACAAAACACCAAAACTGATGATATAATGTCATTTATAATTTTTTTAGAGATGAAGTTACACTAAATTTAGTGTTTTGGTGTTTTGGTAGTTATCTAATAATGTTATTGAATGTGTTTTTTCTCTTAGCTACTGATTTGCAAGAAAATGGTAAGGAATGCGATACATTTAAGCTTGGGATCAATCCACGAACATCATTTACACTCCCTCCCTACCAAATAAACTGAAAGAAAACCTTAAGCTTCAAATTAAGCATAGAACATGATAATTAGGGTATTCTCACATGGACTCTCAGAATATATAAATTTACACATCTCAAAGAAGTATTGCATTGGGGATCTCAGGGCACCCACATTGAGAGTTTCTCAAAGGATTTCTATCCAATATAAAAAGAAAAAAAATTGAAAAAAGAAAGAAAATATAGAAATGTGAGAAGAATAACTCATTTGAGACACTCAAACAATTTTGAGAAGCCCATTTGTGTTGTAAAACTAGAAAAATAGAAACTGTATATTCTTCTTAATCTTAAACACAAAGATCCCTATATATATAAAGAATTACACCGTCATAGAATAATGAAAAGAGTACAAATCATAAACTAATAAGGAAAATGAAACTAGGGTTTCTCTCTCTCTCTCTAGAGCGCCGGCTCTCTCTATCTAGTATGGGCTGGTTATGGACATTCATAATATGATTTATAACACTCCCCCTTGGATGTCATAACCATACAGAGTTTGTAATACGCTTTGGATGTTACCTCATTAAAACCTTACCAGGAAAACCCAGTGGGACAAAACCATGGTGAAGGAAAAAGAGTACAACACGTATTACTCCCCCTGTTCTGAACATCACTAAAGATCTTTCAATCTACGCATCCCAAACTGATGCATGAGCTTCCTGAACGTGCAGGTCGGAAGTGATTTGGTGAACAAGTCTGCTGAGTTGTCTCTGGAACGCACTTGGACTACTTGGACCTCGCCGGCTTTCTGTAGCTCGTGTGTGAAGAAGAACTTAGGTAGTATGTGCTTCGTCTGGTCCCCTTTGATGTAGCCATCCTTAAGCTGAGAAATGGAAGCTGCATTGTCTTCATACATCACGGTTGGTGCGTCCTTGCCTTCGGTCATCCCACAATCGACTCGAATATGGTTGGCCATGGACCTTAATCATACACATTAACGGCTGGCCTCATGGATGGCCAAGATTTCCAAATGATTTGATGAAGTGGCCGCGATCGTCTGCTTCATGGAACGCCATGATATGGCCGTTCCACCATGTGTAAACACATAGCCTGTTTGTGATCGAGCAATGTGTGGATCCGAAAGATAACCTGCATCAGCAAAACCAACTAAACCTTCTTTGTTTTGGTTAGTATAAAATAAACCCAAGTCTTTTGTTCCTTGCAGGTAACGAAGAACATGTTTAATCCCGTTCCAGTGCCTGTGGGTTGGACAAGAGCTAAATCTAGACAATAGATTCACGGCAAAACATATATTTGGTCGTGTGTGACTAGCCAGATACATCAAAGCTCCCATGGCACTGAGATATGGCACTTCGGAACTAAGGACATCTTCATCATCCATCTTAGGATGGAACGGATCAGTGTCCAGGCCGAAGATATGAGATGAGACCACTTTCTCTTTTGTTATTATATATGTGGTGATGTGTTTGTCGAGAGAGAGAGTAAACGTTATTTTCTTTATTCCTCATGACCATGTGGCTAGATAATGGGTGAGACTCGACCATATTGAATCTCTTGAGTACCTTTTCTGTATATGCCATTTGATGCACAAGGATTCCATCTTTAATGTACTCAAGTTGTAATCCCAAACAGAACTTTGTTTTTCCTAGATCTTTCATTTCGAATTCTTTCTTAAGATATTCAACTGTTTGAGAAATCTCTCAAGAGGCTTCTAGAATATTCAGATCATCAACATACACTGCTATGATCACAAATCCTTTATTGTCGAATTTCTTTATAAAAATACATGGACTGATCGGGTCATTCTTATAGCCCTCTTTCACTAGGTACTCACTTAGTCTATTGTACCACATTCGACCTCATTGTTTCAATCCATAAAGTGATTTGTTCAACTTTATACAATGTTGTTCTCGAGAACTTGCTTTGTTTTTCAACTCAATAACCTCTGGTACTTTCATGTATATCTCATTATCTAGTGGACCATATAAGTATGCAGTTACTACATCCATTAACCGCAAGTCTAATTTCTCTCTTATAGCCAGACTTATTAGGAATCTAAAAGTAGTAGCATCCACCACAGGGGAGTATGTCTCCTCATAATCTATTCCTGGTCTCCGTGAGAATCCTTGTGCAACAAGCCGTGCTTTATATCTCACTACTTCACCATGTTCGTTTCTTTTCCTCACAAAGACCCATTTGTATCCAACTGGTTTGACATCATAGGGTGTCCGGATTATAGGACCGAAGACACCTCTTTTCTTTAAAGAATTTAACTCCACGTTTATAGCTTCTTTCCATTGCATTAGGTTCATCGACCCTGTTTAAGGCCTTAGGTTCGGTCACGGCCATCTCTAGGGTTTCAGGATCGGCCGCGGCCGTGTCTAGGGTTTCGGCCTCGGATGCACCTTTCTTTGTTTTCCGAGGGTTCTTATCTTTGGAATCTATTGGTCTACCACGTTTTAAACGTTGTCTAGACTCTGTAGCAACTTGATTTTGATTGTGTCCCTCTCGAACATCAATGCGAATTGGTGCATTAGCAGCTGGTATATATGACTTAGTCACTCCTTTCGGGTCAGCAAAGGAATCTGGCAATTGATTAGCTAGCTTTTGTAAATGTATTATCTTTTGGACTTCTAAATCACATTTTTGAGTCCGAGGATCTTGCCAAGATAAGGATGTTTAATTCCGTGTAATTTCTTTTACCAGCTTATTGTTATCTCCCCCTAATGTTGGATGTTCGGATTCATCAAAATGACAATCCACTTACCCCCATGGACATACAGTAATCATTAAATGCTTGAGACGTGAACTCACCAGCATTATCAAGACGTATAGTCTTTAAAGGAAAATTTGTAAAATGAGCTCGTAATCGAATTATCTGAGCAAGCAACCTCGCAAACGCCAAGTTGCGGGTCGACAGAAGACATACATGCGACCATCTCGTGTACGCATCAATGAGAACCATGAAACATCTAAACGTCCCACAAGGTGGGTGTATTGGTCCACATATGTCTCCTTGTGTTATTTCCAGAAAGGTTATCGTTTCCTTAGTCACTTTAACTTGTGATGGCCTAACGATGAGTTTCCCTTGTGAACATGCTATACACGTTAGGTGCTTAGGAATAACTCGATTTTCTTTCAACGTATGGCCATTAGTGTTCATTATCAACTTTCGCATCATGTTCGAACCGGGATGGCCAAGCCGGTCGTGCCATAAAGTGAAGTTTTCGATGGCCTCTTTGTTAAAAGTGGTATTGGCCTCAATCATACTGACTTTGGTATGGTAAAGACCAGTAGAGAGTGCATGTATAGATTCTAAGACTTTCTTATTGCCTTGGGAGATTCCAATGATTTGAAGGAACTCTTTGTTTCCTTCGCCCTTAGTCTCAATATGGAAGCATTTCATTCGAATGTCTTTAAAGCTCAATAGGCTTCTCTTAGAGCTGGGTGACTACAATGCATCAGATTTCTCTAGATGCGTACCCTTAAGCAACATGATGTTAGCCTGGCTGTGGCCTTCAATGAGGCTGGCTATACCTGCAATTGTCGAGATGTTGGCGTTTTTAAGGGTTAAGTTTATGAAGTATCTTTTGTTTCTTAAGATCGTGTGGCTTGACCCACTGTCCACCATGAATACATTCTTGTTTTCGTTCATTACTAAAACAAGGTTAATAATCATTCATTTATTAAGTTTAATAAAACAAGTTCAAAGAAAACAAAACATGGAAAAAACACCAAAGCAAAGAACACAAAAATTTAGAACACAAATGTCGAAATCAACTTCAATCTTTTAGACAATCTGAAGTTTCATAATCCATAAGATCGTCTTGGTCATGATTGAAATCATCTTCACCATCTTGATATGTCATGTGGGCTTCAGGATTCTTCCCTTTCAAACTCTCTTGGTAGAGGTCAACGAGATGTTTACGAGTCCTACATGTCTTAGCCCAATGATTGCCCATACCACATCTATGGCACACTGATTTGGTCGAGTGTTACGGTTTGAATGAGGTTCCACGGCCTCGGCCAAACGAGTGTCCTTGGCCATGGTCTCGACCATGATCTCGACCATACTGATTTTCTCGTCCGCGGCCAAAAGAATTTCGACCACGGCCACATCCATGCCATTTTCCACGACCACGGCCGTGTTGGCCATTTCCTTGGATGTGGTTAGCTTCTTTCTTGGCCTCTGTGGCCGCGTGTGCTTCAGGTGGTGGGGCTGATCCAGGAGGTCTCATTCAGGAGGTCTGATTTCACTGTTTCTCATCAACAATTCATTGTTTTGCTCAACGAGCAATAGACAAGAGATCAGATTAGCATAAGTCGTGAAGCCCTTCTCACGGTACTGTTGTTGTAACAACACATTGCTTGTGTGGAAGGTGGAAAAGGTTTTTTCAAGCATATCCTTATCCGTTATATCTTCATCACACAGTTTCAATTTAGAAACTATCTTAAATAGGGCTGAGTTATACTTGTCCACAGACTTATAGTCCTGGATCCTGAGATTCCTCCAATCTTACATAGCCTTTGGTAAGATCACCGTTCTCTGGTGATCATATCTCGCTTTCAATTATGTCCAAAGGTCTAATGGATTCTAAATGGTCTGATACTGATCTTTGAGACTCTCAGTTAGATGATGGTGAATGATCAAGATGGCTCTGTATCTATCTTTCTCACTAACATCATTGTCCTCGGTGATACATTCACCGAGTCCCTTGCATTTCAGGATGATCTTAGCATCAAGTGCCCATTGCAAGTAATTATCTCCAGAGAGATTTAGTGCAGCAAAATCCAAGTTGTTGATTTTCGACATCTGAAATCATATGTTTTATAATTTAGATTTTTAAAAGTGTTCATGTGAATGCAATCAATATGTTCAAGCAATTCGGTTTCTAGGTATGATGCAAACAGGTCATTCGTATATGATGCATACATGTTCAATCTTAGCATTCAGATTCTATATGTAATCAGATCATTCAATTATGTATGCATGATGCAAACAAGCCGCACGGCTACAAGATATGATCAATCCTAGTATTCGGTTTCTATATGCAATGAGAGTAACCGTGATCAATCAATCAAGTATGCATCAAGTTTTAATTTCTATCAACCTAACGGATCGTATTCAATCAATCAAATTCGATTTAGGGTTTTGAACAAGTTGAAAACGTGTGAAGATCTATCAATGTGGTTTCAATTTCAAAACGGATCAAGCAGTTCAGTTTCAAATATTTGATTTTAATCAAGTAATTAATCTTGTATACGATTCTAATTTCAAGATACTAAGGTTTCAATCAAACAAGCAATACAATTTCAATTTGAAACATTCAATCAGTTTTTATCAATTTAATCAATTAATCAGATTCAAGTATGAATTTAGCAATCCTAGTAAAACGATTTATGTGTGATCATATTCAATCTCAATAACATTCAAGTAATCAAGCAATCTAATAATTTCGATTTCAAGTATTAGGGTTTCGATTTTAACTTTAGATCATTAGGGTTTAAGGTTTTATAGTTTTTTTATCTTGTTCATTATAGTGTCGATTATGGGTTCAATGATTACTCATTAGGGTTTCGAGTTACCTTAACCTCAGATGTGTTGAATGGACCACCAATGAGATGAGGATCGCGAGCTGAACGTTGATGTTGAGTCGCAGACGGATTGCTTGCTGATCGGGAACGCGAGCTGGACGTGATCGTGTAGCGAGCTGAGCTGAGTATCGGGTCGCAAACGTGCTTATTGTTGAGATCATCTGATGCGAGCTGGAACAAGCCGAGACCGTCTGTCACGAGCTGAGATCGTTGCTGAACACGAGATCAAGGGTTTCACGATCGGGAAGAGATGGATCACAATCGGATTGTATGTTCTCGATCGGGATGGAGGTTCACCGGCTAGGGTTTATCGTCGATAGGGTTTAGCTTAGGGTTTCAGAGTAATCGTGCTGATAACGTATTGTAAAACTAGAGAATAGAAACTGTATATTCTTCTTAATCTTAAACATAAGGAGCCCTATATATATAGGAAATTACACGTCATAGAATAATGGAAATAGTACAAATCATAAACCAATAAGGAAAAATAAACTAGGGTTTCTCTCTCTCTCTAGCCGCCGGCTCTCTCTCTAGCCGCCGGCTCTCTCTCTCTCTCTCTAGGGCGCCGGCTCTCTCTATCTAGTGTGGGCTGGTTATGGACATCCATAATATGATTTATAACAATTTGCACATATCACAATATAATTGCTTGAACTTCTTTTTTATTTTACTTGAATTTAATTAGATAACTAAGTTTGATAAAAATATTAAGATTGTATTTGGTTAGAGACTCTCGAGAGTAATATATAATTATTGAGAAACTTTGAGAAGGTTTTTTCATGATTTTGAATCTCTATTACTTTGAACATATATATACTTTAGAAAAATTGTTTGAGAATCCCAATTAGGGTTGCTAAAGTTTACTAGCTCTTAAAATATTTTTTCCAATCACAAACTTTATGTTTTATATACTAATTGAAGAAGATACAAGAGAGTTATATCTTGGAAAAATATTTCTCCTAAAATTTGTAGGTTCGGATAGGATGGCAATCAAGGACCTGGACCGCGGGGCTGGCCCGTAAAAGCTTGCTGCGGGGCGGGATTGGGCCTCCATTTGGTAAGCCCGCAAAATTGCGGGCCTCGCGGGACGGGTTCAAAGCGGGACGGGTCGAAAGCGGGATGGACTACAGGTTAACCTGCGGGATTTTGAAGACCCGCAACCCTAAGTCTCCATTTATGTTTTCACCTAAAACATATATATATATGTAGAGAGAAGGCGATTCGACGTTATGTAGCTCCGGTGATAGTGGTTTCATGGTCGATGATGCTTCCGGTCTCCCAAGCGCCTTCGATCTGCACAGGTGGAGCTTCTTCGAGGCATCATAAGAAATTTGAAAACTCACTTTCCATCGAAGAAGAAGATCTACTTCCCGCAATGGGTTCTTCATAGTTTTGCCTATATGTATTTGTTTACATTATCATACATTTTAGAGTGTTAGGTTTCAATATATCTTTAACTGATTTCTATTATTCTTATTTGCAGAAGATGAAGTTGATGGTGAAGAAGAGAAATCTCCATCTTTTTGTCGCTTGTTGGTGATAAATATGAAGAACAAGAAGTGTGATTGTTGTTTTCTTTTCATTTATTTTTGGGATTAACATCTTTGATTTGATGTTGGTTTTATTTAATTTTAGATTCAGAAAACTAAAGCATTTGCTATGAACTTATGAGTTATAATATTTGGATTAATCAACTAAAGTATTGTTTATTTTTAAAATGTTTGAAGTAACAAAAGTAAATAAACTAGTGTTTTGATGAAACTAAAATCTTCAACTAACAAGTGTATTACCTTATCCAGTTCAATCCTCGACTAAACTCACTTACTGATGCGTCATGAAACTGATAAAGCGTCCTGAATCATGTCTTGAAGCGTTCAGGAGCCATATGTCCGTTTGTAATTCAATGTCCCGCGGGCCGATCCGCAAAGGCCTACATGTTTTGCGGCACGGGTTTGGTCAACCATTTTGAGGACCGCAGCCAGCGCGGGCCTGACCCGCTCGAAGACGAGCCCGATGCGTTACGGGACGAGATGAGACGGATCAACCTGTTTGACATTCCTAGACCGTTCGGAGAGTCAGCTTGAACTGAGCTTTTGCTTAAGTAAATGGGTGAGAACAGTTACAATCCAAAAAAAAAACGCTGGCAAGACGTTGGAGCGTGGGTGATGGTTTAAACTTTCTGGCTGAGAGGAAAATGAACGCGAAACAGTTTATTGACAGTTTATCGGACTTAACCGCCCAATTGTTTCACTAAACTATCTTCTTGCCCAATTGTTTCACTAAACTATCTTCTTGCTTCACTTCTTCATTTCAGTCACAGAAAACTCTAAGTAAAACCAAAGAGAAACTCAGAGAAATAAACCATTTGATCAAAGAGAGAAAATTAAAAACTGTTGGGTGATTTCGCCTGTTGAAGCGTTCAAGTGATATGAGAAAAAATGCGCAAGAAATGTCAAAAAAAACTGAACCAAACCAAACCGACTCTAAGACATAGGTAAGTGTGTGACTGTAGTCTAATTATAAAATCATAGTATGAATGCTAGGAGATTGCCTTGTTTTGAACTATTTTCTCATCTACTTCAAATCATCTGCACTGCTGACTTGGATCAGATAATTGGTACTTTCCATTGATTCGTCTGGATCAGTCTATGCATTTAGAGTCTTACGACCTGATAAGGCATGACTGGATCGTCATATGGCACTTAGCCTTGGCAAGAAAGTCCGTTAGATGGAAAATGGGTTGGATCCCTTCAAAAACCCTCCCCTTTTATCAAATCAAGTTTGACCAAAAAAATATACATAAGAGAAGAATTGGGATCAATAGAGAACAAACAGTGAAGAAACTCAACTCCCAAGCAACTTAAACTAAACCATTATGCAACTGCAGATACCTTAAATGTCAAATTGAGTTAAAGTGTTAAACAAACAAATTATACATAATAGAAGAATGTGGTTTCAGTAGAGAGCCAAAAGCGAAGAAACTTAACTCCCAAGCAACTTAAACTAAACCATAAGGCAACTGCAGCACATCTTAAATGTAAAACTGAGTTAAACCAACAAATTATACAGAAGAGAAGAATGGGGTTCAACAGAGAGCCAAAAGTGACGAAGTTTAACTCACAAGCAATTTAAAGTAAACCGTAAGGCAACTACATCCATACCTCAAATGACTATTGTGTGCCCAGTGCAAAATCGAAGTGTATTAGTCAGATAATAAGTAGAACTATTGGTGACTCATCTTATCAGTTATCACACAGTAAAACACCAAATCATAATTGCAAGACAAGACCAAACAAAACCAGAAAGATTTCCAGTTTCTAGTTTCACAAAGATGTTTTGTTTTTTTTTTTGTTTCAAACAAACAAGACCCACTTCATTTGGTCCTGTCTTCAGAAATTTTAAAAGGACGACAGAAACAGATGTCTACTGAATCATACATAGAAATTACGGCAGATTTTTTCCATAAAAAGAGATAGTTTAGGATCCTTCCTTTCAGCCCATGGCATACTTCTGAGTCCAGCTCCGTGCAGTGGACTCATACTTGTTCTTGTCAGTCTTGTACATATGAGCTATCTCAGGCACCAAAGGATCATCTGGGTTTGGATCGGTTAACAAAGAACATATCGATAACAGCACCTGTCCATTGCAACGTTTAAAATTAGAAGCTGAAACAACACATATTTCATCCTCAGTGTGGCCAAAGCTTAACGAGTTAGGAGACGGCTATGAGGAACATATAGAAGAGTAAAACGCTTAATAACTTAAAGAGACAAGCTCAACTATATCGCTTCTAATGAGAAAAGACAAGCAAATATAAATTGTATAGACCCATTTTTTATCCAAACAGAGTCAAAGCTTAATGATTTAAAAGACACTCAGTGTTAATACTTCAAATGGGAATCAGACAGTCTGATACGGTAGGTTCTATAAGGTTTAGGTAAAAAGAAGAAGAAGCGAACCTTGGAAATGGTGAGTGCAGGACTCCATTGCTCCTTCAAGATGTCGAGGCAAATGCTTCCGTTGCTGTTAATGTTGGGATGGAACACCTTCGTCCTAAAGGCAACCTAGAGATTTCATCACAACCATGTGAAGAAACAATGAGATAACTAAGCAACCACAGAACAAGAACCACACGAGCTTTAGCCAAACAGACATTAACATAAAATGATATTGGAATCACCTTAGGAGGCTTGAAAGGGTAATCTGGAGGGAAGTGAATGGTAACAAGGAAAACACCTCCAGCATAAGGACTGTCGGTAGGACCCATTATCGTTGCCTGCCAATGAAACATGTCTTCAGCAACAGGTCCTGTAAGAAAACACCAAAGAGGTCAGCTTTCTTTTCTCGCACAAGCATCAATCAACCAGATCCGAGAAACTAACAAGATCTTTCAAACAGATAAGCTAGGTACTCAGCTACAGATCGAATATAAAAGAGATAAACACCTGCGCTACATGAGGTGGGTGGATCCTTCTGCAGATCCTTCAGCTCCTTCAAGATCCGCTTCGACGCCATATCCAAAACCTACGATCTCTAAACCAGACAAACAAAAGATTCCTTTATACACAACTAGATCCAAAGGTTAACTCAGAAGATAAGAACATTACCTTTGGTTTCGCGGACTCCCGATCGGCGAGCTTTTCGCCTTTTTTCCTTCTCGCAGTTTTAGGTGAAGAAGAACGAAGAGAGAAAGGGGTGGTGGACGAAAGAGGAAGAAGTATATGATCCTCTGTGGTCGCGTCCACGATTCAAGTGGCGCTTAACCGGCGTCGTTTTGCAAAAGTCATTTAATCTAACGGCTGAGATCTTTTATTTTCGAATCATTAGAAGTTAATCGACGTCAATCTACGATGGACGAATCATTAGAGGTAAACCGACGGTCTTTTGAAAACTAACGGCTGAGATATTTTATTTTTCGATTAGACGAATCATTAGAGCTTAAACGACGTCGATTAAAAAGTCATTTAATCTAACGGCTATGATCTTCATATTTGGGATTAACGAACCATTAGAAGCCACGTCTTCTCCCTCTCTATCTCTCCCACTTGCGAGATTATTAGACGAATCTGAGAAAATCAAATCAAACCGGTTCCGAGTCATCGAGAAATGGACCGGCTCAAGGATCAAAGGCGGCCGAGGTACGATGGCGAAGAGTCTCCGCCACCTGAATTTGACGACGGAGATGAAGAAGGAGGGACACCGGGGCCTTTCGCGGGAGGTAAAATCAGGAGGAAAGCGTCTCGTTACAGAGAGCACCGTGGCGACTACCTTCACGTCTCCTCTCGTCCTGGGTTGATGAAGATCCTCGAGAAACAAGGTTCGATTTTCTTTTTCCATCATAGGTTACTAGTTTGATCGGATCTTTCTCATGATTGATCAATTGCAAAATGTAGGTGACACGTCGATACGATTCGCTGATAAGGTGTTGAAGTTCACAGGATCGGGGAAGATGAAGAGGCGAATCTTCATCCTGACGGACTTTGCAATCTACCTGATTGATCCCGAGAGTGAAGCTATGACCCGGAGGATAGGTTTGGCAGCGGTGGAGAAGGTGTGTTTGAGCAAGTTGAGCGATAACTTCTTCGCTGTCATTATCCCCACGGAGTATGATCTGCTCATGGCCAGCACTCGCAAGACTGAGCTTGTTCAGGTCATGGTTGATGTGACTAAGAGTGCTTCTGACTATGAGCTTGAAGTCCTTCTCTCCAACAGGTAACATAATACACAAACACACAAGGGTTTTATATTGTTAGATGACTGATTCTAGCTTTGATAGAAACTTTTGTGAAATGGCAATTATGGTGATAGTCGACATGTTGTAATGGTTTCCTCTTGTGTACATTCCAGGTTTGAGTACAATGCTTCTGCTTCATTAGTGAAGGAAGTTTCATTTGAGGAAGCTGAAGGTTCGAATTAATAAAGTTCTGAAACCGTACACATTTTGGATCTGTCTTAAGCTTGTGCTTGTTTTCTCTTGTCTCATCAAGCATTACTGTTGCTTTTCAGGGGGTATCAAGACCAGTTTTAAGTGGAAGTGACTGCACCTCATCTTTCTTTCGTTTTGGCTACTAAAAGCTCAAGTCAGGGCGGTAATGTTGTTTATTATATTCTGTTTCATCTTGTTTTTCCTCAGACACGAATTGTGTAACTTTTTTTATATTGACAAGTGTATTTTCTACAAAATTTATGTATGAATTGAGTTCCTTTGCTAGAAAGAGACAGATCATTGACATCAGACTGAACTGAAATATTATTAAAACTTTTTTCTGAATGGTCTAGTGCATAACAAGAAAGATGAATAATCTTTCTCACAGTATATACAGTGATCCTGATACTCTCTCCCGATTGGAGTTGGGACTGTGGAAACCTCTGATTTATATCCGCTGGCTAGCTTCTCCCGTCTTATCTCGTCCACCATTCTCACTACCTGTATCATGTTTAGTCTCTATTCTAATCTGGCTGTGCGAACCTTACCAACCTGCAGTATCTCTACCTTAGTAAATGATACAAATCATCAAACACCTCTCCACCCACCGAGTTCACCAACCTAACCAGGGTACCTGCCATTGATTTGCTTGTGTCTCTTATCTCTGGTGCACGAAAGCCAAATGCATGTCGGGGGTAGGGAATGCATAAGTGTGGGCCATTCCTGCTCCAAAGATGCAGCCATATCCTTTCGCATTGAGGAACACATTTGAGGATTTTATGTTCCCATGAACTTGTTTGCCTTGGCTTTGTGAATGGATATGAGCTACTCCTCTTGCTGCACCATATTCAATCTAGAGATTCCGAGTCGTGAGACATACTCCTCTTATCAAAATATCGTATTTAAAGATTTTTATAAATTTGATATGAAAAGAACTAGCAAACTTTTGATAATAAAAAACTGCTCACATCCAAAACCTACTACATTTTATAGCATAATGCAATAACTCATGCCACAACCCACAAAAGGGCAAGGATGTAGTTATAAGATGGTAAAGTTTAAAGTTACAAAAGAACTAAATGGTGTAATTAGCCTTTTATCAGACAAATATGTTGTGAGCTTCTCTATAAGCAGCAAAGCCTCACACTTGAATTCTTTCTCTGTAAACTTGGTCCTACTACACTCCTGCACATATAGCTTCTGAAAAGTATGGAATAAATTAGATATATGTCAAACAATATGTATACATGTAAATTTACAGTAGAGGAAGATGATATGTCGGGATACCTGAGGACCAAGCAGAACAGCAAAACTTTCCTTCATCTACATGTTTCACATCAAGTCCCACGAACCATGACCCCGTGCTCACGTCATCATGAGCATAAGCATGAAGTATGTCTCTGTCACCAAATCCCATCATCATCATACAAAAACAAACTCGTTTCAGTTTTTATTTCTCTGTTTGTGAAATATATTCAAAGATTATGCGTGTAGTTGAGAGTTGAAACTGACCTATTGATCGATACAAATCTAGCCAATGCATTAGTTATAACGTACATCTCCCCGTAAGCATGCCGGAAGTATCTGTGAGATGCATAAAACAAGAACATGTCATTCTTAACCACATAGAAGAAAATTAACCACATGTGATCTCGCATTGTTTAACTTACGCTTTCTTGTCGCCGAATTTCCACCATTCTGGTTCATACCATTTTTGGTTCCTGCCAGCAAAAGCCAAGTTTTAACAATGTTCCAAACATCCTATTGGTTCTGGTAGTGTTTGGATCTTAAGCTCAAACTCACGGTTCTGAGAAAACTTCGCCTGATTTCATGCAACCGATGTAAGCCCGCGGCTTCCCTTGAAGTGCCGCAAGTGTACTCCCGAGTGCATCTGCACCGGATCAAATTACATTCATTACATCGAAACTCTTTGACCTTAAAACTTTCCCAAAAGGATGGATTAAAGACCTTAAAGTGGCAGCAAAAACATTAAGCTCTGTATTTCGCAGCCTAAAAATGATTCTAACTGATGTTGGAAACCCAAGATGAATGACATTTACAATCAACTCAAGAAACACAACCAACCAAAGGTTTTAGCTGTAAGACAATCTCCTTCTCTTAGTAACTTACCCATATTTACGTAGATATTATCATTGGCCTTTGCATAAAACTGTGCATCCCACCTATCCGCAGCATAGGCAAAGAACAGTTTTACCTTTTTAGAAGCTTCTTCGGGTGCCTCAACTACATCGTCCTGAAAAACATTAAATGGGCAAGCTTCTCAGAATAACAAATGCGAGCTAACAAATGAATGCTCGATGTAACAATCTTGAACGAGGCCGAGCTAACATACAAGAATAATGAAGTCATCGGTTTGACTGTTTTCAGCGTCAATGCTCTTGTCCATGCTGTCCCCTTTGTTTGCACTACACAGCACAAAAACAACGTTCTTAAAAAAGGATTCCAGCACGGTAATCAATCATCATAACCGAATCCACACCTTCTTCCAATAACAAACCGTGCAATCACACCTTTTTCAGTTTCAATTTTCTTTAATGATGCACCTGCAGCAAGTAAAAAATGAGCTGAGTGTCATCTTCAAAAAGAAGAAGAAAGTACAAACTGAAGCACATAATCTAATAGTGGAAATAAGAGACAGTGAGAAGGAATAAGGAGGAGGAAGCTTACCAGTCCCCATCCATGCTTGCCGGACTGCATCCCTTTTCTTTTTGTTACCCAAAGATGTCATGATACCAATTACCACCAATGGTCTTTTCTTAGTTTCGGCTCCATCAGTATGTTTGGGAACAAAGCCTTGTTGCCTAGCTGCACTGAGCTCCATCTCAAGAGCTGCTAGTGTCTTCTTCTGTTCCCTAGAAAGAAAGAAAGAAAAAGAGTCTATTATCAACAACAGTCCATGGAGACAAATCAAAAATAGTATAAAAGCACCTGCAAGCTATGATCTTCAAAGTATCATCCACTGAGATGGCGGATTTTCCCTGAAAGCGCCCCATAAGCATTCAATCACTAACTGAAATAATCACATTGCCAAAGCATGAGAGTGAGAATCAACCGAAAACTACAAACCTGTCCGGTTACTCTGTGGAGCTCGCTTATAAGATGAACCCTAGTTTGCGATTCTTGCCATAGACTATGTCAAACACAGAGACAAGATCGCAAAGTTAACAAAATATAGGATAGGGAGGAATGGAGATGAAGAAGTAAACGAACCGGCCTGCGACGTAGAAGGAAGCGAAAGTAGCGAACATTGAGAGCAAAAGGGAAGAGATTCTGGAGCTCGTTAATCTCATACTCGTCCCTTTCCTCGCCATTTTCAACCCTGAGGGAAACAGATCCAAAAGTCAGATCGCGAATGCCTTGGTGCTTATATAAGTTCCTCTTTCTTCTTCTTTTCGGAAGTTGACTCTTCAAAATCTCCAGAGAATCGAAAATGGAGATTGGATCTGCTGTTCGGGTGACACGATTCGGCGAGGTTAATAGCTCGGCCGTCTATGAATTGAAGAAACCCGGAGAGGTAATAGTGATCTCGTAATTATTTCTTCAATTCAATCGCCAAACCTATCTACCTAGAGGGGATACTTTCAAGTTAATTTTCCTGCATATGCATGAATCAGCATTTTTATATATTCAATTCCTTTATATATTACTCAAATCTCTTACATATTTTCAACGTGGGATCTTCTCTCCAATACACTCCTTCAAGATAATGGTGCGTATAACCATTAATCTCGCAGAATCCATCATACCCCCTTCGAGACCATGTTTTATTTTCTACCGATCTCGGCGGAACTGAGCCTTCTATGGACCATCAGTTAATGGGATGATCGGGCCACTGTCCGGGCCAAATTAATGGGTCAGGGTATTGGGTCCGCTCTGATACCATGATAGATTCAAGTTTAATTATAGGCTTCCAACTTAAAACCAATTGGTAATTAGTGGATTGGCCCAAATCCTTTATATATTACTCAAGTCCCTTACATATTTCCAATGTGGGATCTTCTCTCCGATATAACAAGTTAACAATACTTTGAAAGTGAGTTTCAAACTACTATAATGGCATTGCAACATACATGGAGTCAATAATATAGAAAGATAATAACTGAAGGTAATTGTAAAAAGACAATGGACATCATCAACAATCATATGCTTCACTTCCAAACTTACAACCGGAAAAGAGAGGTCACAAGATGGAAGGAAAAATTTGAAGTGAGATTCCAGTGGATTAATCGAAAAGGAAATAAAGTTGCAGAAAAATTGGCAAAACAAACAATTCTAAATGATCAGAATTTCATGTTTCACTATTATGTTCCAATGATGATTTCTCATGATCTTCATAACGATTATGCATCTTCACATTCAAGTTAATGAAAAACATAATTTGTGTTACAAAAAAAACTTTTTTTTTAACGCTTTGTTTATTGATAATGAGAAACTAATGGTCTTTTAGACCCAAAACTAACAAAGACAACATCAATGATTTCAGATTAGCAATAACAAACTGATCTTGTTTCGAAATAAGATAAATTAGGTGTTCCCGTTCCAGCAGTAGCAGACGGAACGAAAACAAGAACATAATTTTCATAGTGTAGATAAGTCTTCTTCTTCAATTGCCCTTGTCTATTTTGTTCCGAGTTAGCTTCAATTAAGCTACCGTTGAACAAATTTGAACCGCAAAGTACAAACCATATAGATAGTCGATCACATCCATTAACACCACGTTTAAAACATATGTCCGTAAAGACTATTGAAACGTGATATCAACTACTCTCTGCCACTCAACACGTCCCTACCATAGAACACAATATAATGAATAAAAACCTCTGACCACCACTATCCACCACGCACCACCACACCACTCGGAAAAAACCAAAGCAGCCAAGAAACATAAAAACAAATCTAGTAAACCATCACACTGACAAACACCTAGTCTTAGTCCAACGAAAACACTGCATCCGAAAACAGAGCCATGTGCCTGAGAAAAGGAGGACGCTGTCTTTGCACGCCGCCAAACCACAGAAAAACCACGAGATTTAACCCAAAAATCTCACAAATCTGACGTAGGACAACCAAAAAGAGAGCATAGACGATAAGGAGAAGCGAGGGAACGCTTCCGACCACCGCGAGAGGACGAGGCGGCCGGAGCCAAACGAAGTTGACGGCTAACGACGAAAACCCTAGGAGCTTTTAACCTACTCTCTTGGTTTCTACAAAAAAAGAAAAAAAAACTTAATCCCATATGTACAACTAGGCCTGGGACGGATCCGGATATCCGGGAAATTTGGGGTATCCGGATCCGTCGGATCCGTGAACTTAATATCCGGATCGGATTCGTGGTTTCCGGATATCCGGATTTCGGATATCCGTCCCGATATTCTATTACCCGCGGATATCCGGATCCGGATCCGGATCCGGATAAATAATTAAAAATAATTTTTTTAACAAAAAATACTAATTTTTTTAATATAATACATAAATTAAATATTTATAAATATATTTATATATGTTTATAATATTGTAAAACTAAAATATAATATTATAAGATTAATTCATGTATAAATATTAATATATCAAATATAAATATTAATAAAATATAAAATTTAATGTATTTTAAAAATACGGATCCGGATCCGGATATCCGGACCTGAAAATTAAGATATCCGGATTCGGATTCGGTTTGGACGGATCCAAGATTTTACTATCCGGATTCGGATCCGGGCACCCCGGATATCCTATTTTCGGAGCGGATCCGGAGCGGATCTCGGATCGAATCCGAATCTCGGATAATAAGTCCCAGGCCTATGTACAACATCTCTAAAGGCTTAGCAAGGACATCTGCTAGCCCATTAGAAACCCAAGAGACAAATTTGAAAATCAGAACACTTTTATTATATACTAGAGATTTTTTTCGCGCTTCGTGCGGATTGTGTCTTATAAATTTATTTTATTTATAATATTATTTTTTGGTTTTTTTTTTACATTAACTTCTTGTTTTTTCCAATGTTAGTTTTTCTTAATTTAAATTTATATGTTTATAATTTTTCATTTTCTTGTTGTAGATGGAGAATTATATTTTTTATTGATGGTTTTTTGTATGTGACATAAACTTTTTGAAATTTTAAAATAATGTTATATATAGTACGATTAACACATTAAAGAAGAGAAACATATTCATGCACATTTTACACAGGTTTTATATGCATAATTTTAAACATTATATATGTATATATTATAAGTTTGAAACATGTAAATGCTTTCTAAAGCTAAATACTTGTTCTGAGTTGACATAACTTATCGAAAGTTTTATCTCTTTTTAAATTCAAATCACAGAAAAAATATCAAAAAGTCAGTATAGATGGGTTTTTTTGAGCTTTTAAATCAACACTGAAAAATTACATGAATCAGATAACAACAGTTTTATAAACAACTGGATAAAATTTGACCGAGCCAAAGATTTTTACACAATATGTTCTTTCTTCTTCAAATTGCGAAGAGCCTATAGGCACAAGAAAAAAATCATAATTTTTGTTTTCATTTATATAACATTTTTTCTCCTTTACACACGGAGTTTATTACACTGCTATAAGCAATGGAGAACTCTATTCATATAAGATTCACATCTATGCATTTTGACAAAGAAGAATTTTAGCCATCTTTAATTTCGGAATGGACCAACTTCAGTCATATACACTATATTTTCTCTATGATTCAATTCTTACAATTTTAATATATGTGCAGATTTCCATGTGAAAAAGCATGCACGCCATCTATCATTCAACTTATTACTTTTTCCAAAGTAAACACTATAATCCTCCTTTGGTTAGCTCCAAAAACTAATCTCTTTGGATCAGTTTACTAAGAAAATATGGATACTAATGTCAGAAAAGAATATAAACACTATCAACAATAAATATTGGCACAAGACTATTTGGTTCAAGGAACATATTCCACGTAATGCGTTTATATCATGGCTGGCTTTGCGGAGAAGACTGCCAACCAAGGATCGCTTGAGGCGTTGGGGGTTAAATGTCTTCGGAACGTGCGTCCTTTGTAATCTGGAAATAGAGACTCACCATCATCTCTTCTTTGAGTGCTCTTTCTCTCGCTTGATATAGGAGCCTTTTGCTGCTGAAGTTTGGATTTCTCCTCAGGCTGATCTACACTCTATTGCAGCCTAGATCAATCAACCTCGCGTCAACGCAGATGCGCATGCTACTCCAGTCATCAAGCTCTACTTTCAGTCAGCCATCTACCTGCTGTGGAAAGAGCGTAATGCTCGTGTGTTCACAGCTGTCTCCTCACCTTCATCAGTCATCCTTGCCTCTCTCGACCGTATGATGCGTGACCGTCTCCTCTCTTACCCGGCAAGTTCTTCTTTCTCTTCTTCTCTACTTCTTTTTATCTTTCTTGTATAAGACCTCCTTAAGGCTTTTTTTACTTTGAATTGTCGTTGGTTGTTTTTGTTTTCTTGATGTAATAAGTTGTTTAAAAACAACAGTGTAACCTTTCAGAAAATGATAACATCTTACCAAAAAAAAACAACAAATATTGACTTATTTATGTGAATATATATTTTATTTTAAATCATTACAAATAAAGCACCATAATTTGTACAACAAATTTTCTTAGATTCACCTCATTATACTCACCATTTTACCATTTTAATTACATAATTTTACATGAGCTTCTTCACCCTCTCTGGTTATTTTCTCTTTATTTATAACTACAATATAAAGTTATAAACTATATATATTATAAATTAATAATTTATTTACCCTTGAAGTCTAACGATTAAAAATAGAACATAATTCAATATAGATATATGATTCTATTAATAAATTAGCAGTTACAAATTTGAAATTTCTAGAAATATCAAAAATTGTATATTAGTTAATTATCTTTTAAATGATATTTATTTCTAATTTTTTTTGGATGAGAATATTTTGGCTCAGGTGGATAGTCTCAAAAGCTTGTAATTTAGTCCCTTTTATATAGTAGGATGATGATCTTGGCAGACGAATATCATTTAACATGGTTTATTCTCTAAAAATTGCATGTTGTTTTCTAAAAAGATACCCATCTACTTTTAAAAGATTTTATTATGTTTTAAGTTTTTAATGAAAATTTTATTAGTTAGAGAAATTAGGCCACATATATCTAGAAAAATTCATAATTAGATAAATACCCTAAATACTATTGATATTTCTAAACCCCAATATTGTCCATGCCCTTGTCCTACCCCATGTCTCTGCCCCTGCCCTGCGAGCTTCTGCCCATACTACTTCCTTCTACCTCTTGTATCTCTCTAAATTTTTTTATCAAATAATAATATTCTTTCTCTTTCTTCTTCCCTAATCCATTATCACACTTATTTTTTTACAATATTTTTTTCTCTTTTCTATCTCCACAGTTGTGGATCCAATAAAATTATCTCATCAAGGTAGGAGAGAAGATTAACTCCTAACACAACCAAAAATTGATTGAATCAAATCTCTCGCCGCGAACCGAGGAGATTGAATTTCTGCAGAACTGAATGTTTGGAAATGTTATATCTTTATCAGAGAATCCATCATTCTCCTCAAGATTCGGTCAATATGTCATAATTCAGATGCTCAGAGTGAAGAAAAAATACGAGATCTAGTTTTTGATTGATGGAACTTCGGTGAGAACTTCCCTGCACACGACAGAGAAATAAACGACAAGTGTAAGGTTTATAATCTAATAGCTGGTATTTTACATCTTACATGCTAACCATTGCCCAAAATGGCTATTCATGGCATCATTGGTTGTATCTATAGAAAATTAGTTCTTGACTAAAAATTGTTTCAATGGTCGGTATCATTCCTAGTATAGATTAACTTTAATTTTAAGATAGCTGGAACTGCTGTTATCATTCATAATAGACACTAACTATGTGCCTCGCATTACTTTCTCGTTAGCATGTAAATATTTTCATCTTACGCTAACTATATGCCCCACATTGACATTATTGGGTGTTAGTATTTATATTAGCTGTTACTACAAAAGTTAGCAGTGACCTCATTTGTATCATATATAAATTAATAAACTACATCTAAATTTATGTTTTACACGTTAAATAACATATCACAATGATCATTTTTGAATGGCAGTTCCAAAAAAACGTACTTCTATCTCGAAAAAGCAGCTCCAAAATTGGCTTGGTTCCAAGATGTAGAATCTATGTTGCGTTAGCAGCGGAGGCGTTCTTCAAGTTCCCGGCTGTTTGCTTGCTGTCATTCCTGTCATTACTAATAAGTATTCCTTGTCTTCGTTCGCTGGGAACAAGTTGTCATGATAGTGCGTGAAGTGTTGCTCTGCTGCCCTGCCCCTGTTCGTGCATGTGGAGGTCACTGCTTTTGTTACTTGTTAGTTATAATTTTTTTCATAAACAAGTTTATTCACTAACAACTCATATAAACCAGAAATTAGATATATGTCATTGTTAACATTACTTGATACCTACATCATTATCTGTCTAACATATATTATTTAATGCTAACATTTTCCTTAAAGCTTAATATTAAAGCTTAATATTAAAGCTTAACGTAAAATGTTAACATTATATGTTATAGGATAAATACCGTTTTAGAGTTATTTCATTGTTAACATTACATGACAAATGCATCATTAGCTGTTTAACTTATCTAATATTTAATGTTAACATTTTACGTTAAAGCTTAACGTTAAATATTTTAAGATAAAGCTTAACATTAAATCTTAACGTTAAATATTTTACGATAAAGCTTAACATTAAACATTTTCTGTTAACATACAATAATCTATGTTTGAGTTTCCTACTATGTTTTTTCTCTTTGTGGACTATTGATTCCTACAACTAATCGTAATCTTTAATTTATCGGTGGAAAATTCATAAATTAGGGAAAAAGGTTTTTGGCGTATCTGAGATTAGATGTTGATGACGAGCATGAATTGAAAATGAGAAGGTTGTTGTTGGATTTGAGTTGGAAACCAAGTAAGCAATAGTTAAAGGATTCGATGAAAAATTGATTGTGTGTTTGAATAAAAGCTTTATACTTCGATAAAGGTGGAGAAGAGATCTATTTTTGGAGAAGAAAGATAAAAAAAAGATTTATGATAAAGATGGAAACCTGGAAAAGAAAGAGAAAGAAAATCGGGAAAGAAAGAAAAAGATAATGAATGTTTGGGGCATGAACAAAACCGTCAAGGGGGACCAAAAATGTACTTGGTATTAGAGTTTTTGAACGCGTAAGGTATTTTCCTAATATTGCATTCGATTTGCTATTTCTAGCCAATTGTCTCTATTAATTAATAATGATAAATTATAAACTTAAAAAAATTAATTTTACTTTTGGAGATACTATTGGTTGAAAACTATGAAAATAGCTAATTCTAAAAATGAATGCATTTATAATCAACCTTTAGTATATATTCTTAATTTATGTGAAAACATATATCTAGGCCTGCGACATTTAACCGAAACCAAATATCCAAACCGGATCTGATTCGAAATGGACCGGTTCGGTTCATTTTGGTCCTAGTCAATTTATCCGATGGGTATTAGTGTTGATTATCCATGGACATTGGCTCGATTTTGATATTTACCTTGAACCAATCGGGTACCCGTTTTAACTGAATTATATGCTTAAAAACATATATTTGCATCTCCCGAGGGCTGAACTCAGGTTAAAATGGCGAAATGACATGAGCAATAGTTATATATATTTCAAATATTTATACAGTATTAATTTTGGATTTTTCGGGTTAACCATTCGGGTTCGAATATGTTTTGTACCACCTATAAGACCATTCATGTATTTTTACATTTTGGATCGAATAATGAGTCGAATTTTTTGGTTCGGGTTCGATATGTTTTATACCACCTATAAACCCCATTCATGTATTTTTACATTTCAGATCGGATAATGGGTCGGGTTTTTTGGTTTGGGTTCAGATATTTTTTGTACCACCTATACGACCCATTCATGTATTTTTACATTTCGGATCAGATAATGGGTCGGATTTTTTGGTTTGAGTTTGGTTCGGGGTTTGAGATTTTATGCTCAGGCCTACTCCTGAGGGTTGAACCCAGGTTGGAAAGGCGAAATGACATGAGCAATACCACTAGCTTACTTCAATTTCGTTGTACTTAACTACATATAACAATATATATACGATTTCGATTCAGTTTCCCTTTAAAAATAAATATAAAATATAAATCAAAATTTAAAATTCCGGGTTTAAAATTAGATATCCGAACCAACCCGAAATCGGGTGGAACTGATCCGAATCCGAACCGGAATTTTACCAAGTACTATTTGGATACAATTTTTCAATAACCGATCCAAATACCCGAAGTCACACCTCTTTTAGGAACAAAGAAAGTAAATGTTTTTTTTAATGTTTCAAAAGGATGAATGTGTTTTTTTTTTCTTGGTAAGCTTTATTAGTTGATAATAATATATTACAAAGTTAAAAATAAATTATACTTTTAAAAAATTTATTGGTTTAAAATTGTTGAAAATCTGTAAACAAAAAAAAAATATTTATTCGTAAAACTTAATATGTTTTTAATATGTGTAAAAACATAAACTTACGTCATTTAGGAACATAGAGAGTATTCTTTTGAATTCTAGTGATCCATTGGCATAGCTGAGAAACGATCCATGAAATCATCCTCAGAATGCCACCATAAGACTTTCATTGGGCTTAGAATCGAGGTAGCCTGATTCCTTTCATAAAGAGATTAATACACCATTATGTGTTTGTGGCTTCTTCTAAAACAGTAGCAGCACAAATGATTCCTAAATAACAAGCTCCCACATACCATATAATATATGTTAATCAGCTTTTTCAATAGTGGATGATTATCAAATCAAACCATCTCTTATATGAATTCTGATCTTAATTTCTTTTACTTTTTCGCATTTTTGACAACATTCCAGTTTTTGTTTATATCCATGGTATTTATTTGTTGCATAAGACTAGTTCATGTGTTATAAATCTACTTTTGTTATATCCATGCGGCTGGAAATTTTGCTTAACAAGAAGAAAACCACGGACCGTTGGATGCTCTCGTAAAATTCTTCTTTGAGTCCCTTTCGAATTTGCGTTTCTTCTCAGAGCTCATCCTTTCTGTAAGCTTCACAACTTCATCATCTCTCTCCCGAATTTGATGAATCATTGCGTCATCAATTGAAAACCCTCTTCAAAATTTTCAGTTTTTGTTCTTCATTTTCCAACATACCCATCTCAAAAAAATTTCATTTGCTCTTGGATCGAACTTATGTTAATCAAATTGCATGGCCACCTCCAGAGTAACAGATACACCTTTCTGTGATCCCCTCTCCCGTTGATTTTCCTGTGAAACCACCATGGCCACCTCCAGAGAAACCGCTTCTTTCACACACTCTCACTTTCGATACTTTTTCTCCAACCTTCTCCACACCGCTTACACTTGGTCAGGAGAAATAAAAAAAAAGGTTCAATTGATGGTGTTGTTAGTACTTGATCTCATATGACTCTTCCTTTACTTACTCAATAGATAGTTCAAGAAAATAGTTAGCTCAATCCCAGTTTCTATAACATCTGGTTTGCTAATGATTTCTTTCTATATTACTATACATTTATGTGATGCGTTAAGCTTTAAGCTTTTAGTAATCTGATGATGGTTTTGTAGGTTTTAGGTTTGGTTCCTCTGTTAATTCCTTACAGGCTTAGTTTTTTTTATGCATCCGGCACACTGTGCATTATTTTTAGCTTTGGCTCGTGCATTTGCATGTTTCCATTTGGTTTTGTTCATGACAAAGATTAGCTCAATTATAATTTCCAAACATCTCATTGGCTGATGATCATTTGTGGCTAAACATCTCTGTGGCAGGGGCGGATCCACCTTGTAAGGTACGGGGTACGGGGGCACGTGCCCCCGACTAAATATATAATGATTCAGTTACGTAGGACACAATATATTAATCTAGGTCTGTGGCTTCAAAGCCCCATCAGCTTTCAAGCTTCCGATATCGAACCCCATTCCATCCGTTTTTTTCCCTTTAATCTAATTTGCTCTTTTATTTTATTTTATCTTCCTGCTGGGTCCCATATATGGTCGAAAAATTCAAAGAGACGTTTGCCATATATTATTGTGATTTTCAGTGACTTATATTACTTTAAAGACCAGTATTTTCTTTCTATTTATGTTTAATAACCTATTTCATCATGCCGCAAAATATAAATTTCATATATATAGTTTATATAACTAGATTAAATTTAGTTATACTTATATACTCATTGAAATAATTGTTTTCATTATTGGAATGACTAATATAATTATAAAAAAATCAAATGTAGCAATAAAAAAATTAGTTGATAAATCTAAAATACTTTTAAAAGTCACAATATATTTTTTGCAATACTAAGAACGAAAATATTTTTAGTTTTTTTTTTCTTCAAACGCCTGTTCTATTACTCAAGCTTGAGGTGGTCTGGAAAACCAAACCGGAACAGAACAACCAAAGTAGTACAAGTCTCTATAGAAGGATCTCGCTATCTTAGCTAAAGAATCAGATGAAAATATTTGTAGTTAACTTTCATTATGTATATGTTAAAATAATATTTTAAAAAATTAATCTGTGCCCCCGATTTAAAAAGTTTCTGGATCCGCCACTGCTCTGTGGTGCTAAAGGCTTTGAATGGTGCTCAACTTCTTAACCACATCTGCCTATTCAGAGATTAGTTTCTACTTGAATCATTTATATAGTTACTTTTCTCCAGAAAAACACTGATGCTTGATATTTCGGTATGCATTGTCCCCAGTTTGCAACACTACCTATTAGTTTCCGTACTTTTGCTCACAGTTGAACACTTGAATTATGTATGGTTCTATTTAATTTAGACATGGAATTAATTTTAGCATACTCGTGTCATCTTGTGGATGCATGTAGGTGCTTTCGTTGGCAGTTTACAATCACTACAACAGGATGCATTACGAATCGTTACAGAAACGGTCAGTTTACTCCCTTATTGTATACCTGAATGCAGTGTTTTGATATATACAGCTTATTAATTAAGCATCTGAAAATAGATAAACATATCTTGTGATTTGGTTAATCATGTCAGTATGTATTTCCTTTACCTGGAAATATCATAATTTTGCATGCGCGTTAATTTTCTTATGTTTGTTTCTTTGTGATTCCACGTATTCTGTAAGAAATGCGTTAGTTATGAACTTATGATGCTTAAACTTGTTGGGAAGCTAGGTCCACGGGAGAAACCGACGGGACTGCAGCCAAAACAAGCTGATGATGATATGGTAGAACTGGAGAAGAGGCGACAATATTCAGGTTTGTTGGTGCTACACTCTATTCCTTATGTTTTGGCTTAATAACTAAAGCTATGCTTTGATCAAAAAAAAAAAAAAACTAAAGCTATGCATCTGTGTTTCTTTGATCATGCATATGGGTCGTAAGGAATGTATATGCTTCTGGGAATCTAATAACTTTCACCTTCCAGTCTAATGATGATTGTAGTGTAAAGGTTTACAGTTTAAATGGACATTGCTTCTATTATATCTTTCTAGAGTTGATTAAGGTGTCTCCTCTATTACATATGTTTTTTTACTTTCGTCCTTGTCGACTGTCTCCAGATAGACACAAAGGATATACTCTTCATATGTGGTGGTGCTTTTGTAGACATTGAAAAACCTATTTCAGAGAGGTATGACTAGTGAGCAACTCCAAAAACTCTCCTCTTTCTTCATCTCATCAAGTTACCTTTAGATGTCAACTGAATGCTTTTTTTTGTCCAGGTGTCATGATTCTTGGATAGGGTTGGTGCGCCTGTACGTGCTAACATGAGATCGGGTGGTGTTTCAATTGCCGCTGTTGCATCTAACCTGATGGAAACTGTAGGTTTTATCATCTCTTCACCCAGCAAATGATAGTTTGGTCTTTGGCTCATGTTTGGGGGATTTTATAACTCCATGTCTGGTGTTGGCAGGTGGAAAGCAGTGACCTGATTGCTTATGGTTTAATACCTGAATTCCTCGGAAGATTCCCTGTTCTCGTCAGTTTGTCTGCTTTAACCGAGAACCAACTTATTCAGGTAATATAAATATGATTGACATTTGATGTGATTGTTGCATGACTCAATCATTCCAATCATTTGATTGCAGGTGCTGACGGAGCCCAAGAACGCGCTTGGAAAGCAATACAAAAAGATGTACCAGATGAATAGTGTAACTACTCCTCTCTCTTCTCAAAATCTTGACTCTTGAGACAAATCTATATATCTACTCTTTCTTCAGGTAAAGCTGCATTTTACGGAAACAGCGTTGAGGCTACTAGCTAGAAAAGCAATAACGAAGAACACAGGTGCTCGTGGCTTAAGACCTCTTTTAGAAAGCATCCTCATGGATTCTATGTACGAGGTAAGTTTCATTCTCATTACTTACAAACCCATGTCATTACTCCAAGCTCCTTTACATTACCCCCCAAAACTCCTTTTCCTTCAGATTCCGGACGAGAGTACAGGCAAGGATATGATAGAAGCGGTTGTGGTGGATGAGGAAGCAAGCAGTTGAAGGAGAAAGGGCGTAGAGGCTCAGGAGCTAAGATTCTCCGTGGTAAAGGAGCATTGGTTCTGTATCTCTCTGAAGCTAAATCCACGTATTCTCCTCAGGTACTTTGCATTGCATACCACAGCAATCTAACAGAGTAGTTCCGGTTTTAGCTAACCGAATAACAAGTACATGGTTTGGTTTGATAACCGGATTATCTGAACTGCTTGTGCTAAATAGTTACAGACAACCAAGGAGGGATCTGAAGGTGAAAAGGAGGTGGAGCAAGAGATTCCGTCCGTTGTAGCCAGCATGTAATGTATCATCCATCATCATCATCATCCAGAACATCTGGTAAATGTATCTCTGTATGTTTTTTTTTTGTACATAAATTAAAGAAAGCAAGTAACAGCGATGCACAGTTTCCACATTGATGAATGATGACGTAACTCTTATGCAATGACCCATCTTTCTGTTACTCTCTATCTTAATCCAAGGTCATCTGTAAATTTATGTTTCATTTACTTTGACCAAAGAGTTGCAATAATATTCTCAGTCATGATCTTTTATTTCATTCAAGAAGATGTCCCATCGTATAATTACACTTGAGTTTCGTATTAAAATCTTTCATGTAATTTGGTACATACAAGGCTGAGAGTGAGACATCCTACTCTGACAACCCTGAGAAGAAGGTCACGCCGGTCGAAGGCAACCACGTCGAACCGGAAATGAACTGAGCCACCGTGAACTTGCTTGCCTCAATCGTTGAAGTAATAACATGATAGCCCGGCCACTTGACTCGCTGACCTACACCTGCTCCCACCCCTCGGTTCATATACTCACCATAGTACAACGTGTCCAACGCAAACGGACCGTTCCACTCCAACCATCCTCTCGGGTTAATGTGATCGTCCATATCCGACATCATGTACACAACTCTAGCGTATAATTTCCACGGACGGCCAAGATACGTCGGAAAACTACCTTTAGAGGCTTCAAGATCCGCCGTGGCTAGTAACTTGCAAGCGTGGATCGATATCCCCGTGTTCTGGTTCGGGTCTTTTCGGTTCTGAGCCGTGATGGTGATTTTCTGCTGAGGCATTGGCTTACGCGCATAGATGTTACAGCTCTGTAAGATCACAGCTGCGTTCCCGAATATAAAGTCAACCGTTCCATAAATGTCGCATTCGCGGAAAAACTGTCGGTTAGAATGTACATAGAGAGTGTCTTGGTAACCGATAATGCTGCAACGGTAAACCACCGCGTGGTCTCCGCCGACACGAAGTGCCACGGCCTGGTGCTTAGATGGTCCGGCGTAGTTCTCAAACGTTATGTCTTTCACTATAAACCCAGCTCCCGTCGCGGCTACATCAATCAAATAATGACATAAATCACTAATCAATACCAAAAATGGACTAAAGGTTTGTTCTTTTATTACCGAAAGTGGCGGTGTGAAAAGTAGTGAGGTCATCGGCGATGCTTTTTCCACCGGTTATGACCGTTTTACCCTTGCCGTCTCCGATGAACATTAAGTTTGTTTTTTTCCGACCAACCTTGAGATTATCTTCTTCGTACCTTCCGGATTTGACGTAGATGACGAATCGTCGGCTACTTTGCTCCGGCGCTTTCTTGATCGCCTCTGCGATTGTCTTAACCGTGCCGTTACCGTCTTTCGACACCGTGACATCCGCTTGGATCGCCGTCGCCGGAGTACCGAGAAGCTCTCTGTCTCCTCTCTTCAACCAACTCGGAAACTTCTCGGTTTCTTCTGCGCCAAGTAACTTCCTGTTCACGACCGTAACTCCGTTTAAATCCTTGACATTGCCGGAGAATAACGCCAAGCAGTTGCTCACCATCTCCGACAAATCCTTCACCGCTCCGACCACTTGATCCTTCACTTCTCCGTTGCCGACACCTTCGAACCCGTCCGTACAAGTGTCGTGGTTGGTCATCGCTGAGCTGAGCCACGTCATCACATCGGAGTGAGACTCATCGTTACCGGAGGAAGAGATGACGACGGAGGAGAGGGCACGTGAGAGCGCGTCGACTGAGTCGTCGAGCAGCTCGAGGCAAGAGTCGTAAGCAGAACGTACACGTGGAGGCATCCGAGTGTACGAGATCTTCGACGATGAGTAAAGTGCTTTGCTGAAACTCTGAAGCGTCGCGTTAAAAGAGATGTGGAGGAGCTGGTTCTCGTCGGCGGTTGAAGATCCCGGAAAATCAAGAAGCGTGTCGATGCAGAGGCTCGTGTATTGTGCTTTGCTACAGGTTCGGGAGATTTCCTGGGTCGGTTTACGGTTTAGTTTAGGTTCATGTCGATCCGAACCTATGGATCGGATGCCGGCAAAGATACCAAAGCAGACCGCTGCAACGACCAGAACTGCTAAAGTGCAGAGAATGAGCTTCGTCTTAGTTTTCTTTTGTATCTCCGGGAGTGACGTGGCAAGGTCTTTCTGGCTCGGGTGTGCCGAACCTGACTGTCCGAGCCTACCGTAACCCATTGTGCTAGTTTTTTTTTTTTGGTTTTGGTTTAGATCGAAGTTAAGGTTTGTTAAGGGGACAAAGATGATGAGGAAGGCTCTATGAATATTATAATAGCGCATAAGGTGACATGCGTTATATTATATTATATGAACTATATATAAAAATGTATTTGTGTAAATAGAAATATTAGTTATGCTTGATAGCTGTAATATTTTAGTGATGTTAATTGAAATGTAGTATTCAAAAGGACCACTAACCAACACTTCTTTTGTCGATGGCTCTATGTATAAGTATG
Organism: Brassica oleracea var. oleracea; assembly: GCF_000695525.1. Lineage (NCBI taxonomy): Eukaryota > Viridiplantae > Streptophyta > Magnoliopsida > Brassicales > Brassicaceae > Brassica > Brassica oleracea. The sequence continues at coordinate 12,387,220 of NC_027749.1, read as the reverse complement.
TTTAGTGATTTGTATTAGTAATAAATATGTACATTGTACGACTGTTATTTGAGTGTGATGCTTTATAAATTATCTGGCAGCATCCCTAACGACCGCATCGCCAAAGTTTCTATCTTTTTTGTATGTTTCATAAAAAAACCATTACAACAAATTATACTCTTGGTTTCATATTATTATAAGTAATATTTTAAGAATTGCTTGATTTGTGGTTTCAGTTTATAATGCAATATTAATTAATTTTTATTTTTTGATCTAGTTATATTATACATAGCATTTTTTTCATTTGGTTAACCTGTATTTAGATAAATAAAAATGACGTCAATAAAAAAAATTAAATGATTTCTTAATATATATGCAAAACCTTATACATGCTATCATATATTCTGATACATAGAAAATACTTTATAACAGAATCGTAAAAGTCAATTTACTATGAACAATTTGGTGATTTTGGAATGCTATTTAGACATACTTCCTCGAGAGAGTGAACGTTTTACGTCAAATAAAAAATTAAATAGTATAGTGATACACTAAAATTAAATCTTAATCTAGTGTCAAGTTAACAGTGTAGTTGTAATATTTTTAGATTCAATTCCAGAGGACCAGTTCACACTTTATTTTTATGGGATCAGAATTAAGCTAAAACGAAGTAGGGGTTTTAAGAAGATGTAAATAACGTAAGGAACAAGTAACAAGATTAGGTTGTTTTCGAATTGATTAAAGGCGCTAGTCTAGGGTTTCTTTTCAGGCAAGGAGTTCGCGAACCAAGCAATTATTCAAGTTCAGTTTATAACAAGTTTAAACTCGGATCACTCTGATTGAATCAACCCACTCTCGTGGTGTTGATTCCTTTGCGAGTCGGTCTTGATGCCTAAACTCTCGTTTGGATCAAGACGCGCCAGCAAGCTTTAGAGATCAAATCCGATATGTTCACAATACACCCTAATATCTGCTCTCGCTGATTAGGGATGCAAGCTCATTCAAATCATATCATGTTATCAATCAACGGTTAACTAAATCGATTAACCCTAATTCATGCACTAAGTGATCGGTTCAATGCAAGCAATAAAACATATATGAATGTAGACAATCTTAAGAACTAACTTGCTGACTACTCAGACATAACACAAGAACAGAGAAACATGATTTTTGAATAATACTGCATATACTAAATATTAGAAATCAGAGGGTTCAGGATAATCTTCTCTAGGAGATAGATGGAGCTGTCTCTCTTACAGTAGCAATCGCAAATTAAAAGCTTTCTCAGGTCTTTCTTGCGTAAAACTGAGGTAGGTCTAAAATAATAAATAGGAAACTATATATATATGAACCACATGTGGCTAGAAGAAGGAAATAGGAAATCTAAGGCAAATCCCAAAATATTTGGAATTTTTTTTTTTTTTAACTCTGTCGCTGGAACAGGCACTCAGGCTGCTTCGGTTGGCTGTTCTGCGCGAAAGACTCCAAATCATACTTTTTTCTCTTCTTTTTCTCTAGCTGGTCCATTTCCTACCCAATACAACTCTAGACCTGTTATGACTCAAAAGGGACTAAAAAGACTCGATAAAATCTTGAAAACTATTAGTAAGACATTCGTATAATGTGCCAAAAACACAATATATCAACTCCCCCAGACTTAGATCCTTGTTTGTCCTCAAACAAAATCAAGTACCAAGAACCGAGAGAAAGGTTTGAAAGTGTGGAAACTCGCTTATTCTCAGCAACCATACAATAACTACGAATCTCTGAACCATATAAGCAGTTTAGCTAAAACGACACATCCTTACCAAGAACCCCACTGACTGCTGTTCAAAACGGCTCCATACTCTGTATCTCATACCT
>NC_027749.1:12349236-12385264 GCF_000695525.1 Brassica oleracea var. oleracea | reverse complement strand
TTTTAGGGGTTACCAGATTTTGTAGAGGATGCATGATATCGAGCAAAATTGCAACAGAGGATAGATCCATTGACGTCCACAACCTCTACTCGTTCTTGCGTATTTTTCTTTAAGAACAGTCGCTCTGATCTGCATGGTTCTCATCTCTTTTCTTTATACTCCTTCTAATTTACCAGTGGCCTCTGTCTTTTCTTTTATAATATTCTCCTTCTTCATCACCTTATTCTGAAGTACATAAAGCTAATTTTTTTTATTTTTTTTTTTTTGAATAATACATAGGTGATAGTGACAAAGCAGGAGGTAACAATTGTGATAGCGACATGCCACTGGAGTTCTTGACCTCCCATTCATTCTTGTCTCTCTTCTTTTCTTAGTTAGATCATCGGTGGCGAAGCGGCTGCTCCGTGTGCTTCCGCCTATTCTTCAGCAAAAACTTCTGTTGCATCATCGAGTAAGAGACTGTGTCGATCCTTTCCTCTCCGGTTCTTTTGTACATATCTGCACATAAGATATTGAATAACAAATGCATGAGGGCGGAACAAAGATTCCCACAAAGTTTGGACTGACTCGATCTTAAAAAAGTGACTCGATAAAGACATCAAAGCGGACTGACTTTAAACATAAAATCAAAGGTAAACGATTAGTAGCAGATAATCGCCTCCCCCAGACTTACTTCTCACCATCCCTGGTGAGAAAATAATTCGAGGAAAGGCCAAAATAATAAACAAGTGCAGGAAACAGAAACAGAAATAGAAAGAGTTCAAACGGATATAACAATGGAGATAGAACTAGGAGACTGCCTAGTCAGTATCATCGCTCTCGGACTGGCCCGCGGAACGCCTGTTTCGTTTGCGTGGAGTAGCCCATGGAGTATCTTCGTCACCCCTTGCAGTTCCTGTTGGCTCCTTCCCTGGACGATGACTGCGTGGTGTAGGCTGATATTGACAAGGTTCAGCTGTGCTCGGAGCTCCCATGCATCCTCCAGTGATCGCCTTCAGTATCTTCTTCATGAGGCTGTTGTTCTTACGCTGAGAATCTACCATCCAGCGTCGGTAGGTGGCGTCATCTGCGTTGTCATCAAGGGGACCCAGGTCATATGCATTGTCGCCTCCATCTATGCGGACAAACTCAACATCATCCATAGTATCGTCACAGTAAGATGACTTTGGATCGGCACAGAGATACTGAGCATCAGGGACGAAACAGATGTTGGTCACATCACTTAGCGAGGTGATGTTCGGTTGAGGCAGCTTGCAGTAGAGGTTTCTCCCGTCCTGACTGAGGAAGCTATAGGTGTTCTCGTCGCGGAGAATCTGGCAGTTGATCAGGTAAGGGATATCAATGAACGCCGCTGTCTCGTTACACTGATAGACGCGGAGATCAAGCTCTAAGTGGCGGAAGAGAGGAGTAAGCAAACTCCCAGAACGGTCTTTCTTCAAAGAACCTTTGACCACTCTGACTTTCTTGTCCACAAACATCTGAGCAAGCACACAACCATGACTAATTGTCATCGGCGCGGTCGGAATCCCAATGTCGGAGGATTTGAGCTCATCCTCAACACCGGCACATAGCATCTGCAACTCTCCACGTGTCACCTTTGACGTCTGGTCCTTTGTGAAGAGCAGATTGCTCAGGACCTTAGCAGCAATGCGCAAAACAGGGTTACGGACGTGAGACTGACTGGCTGATCGGGATTTGAAATCCCCTGAAGCGATGAATTTCTAGAATGCTTGCTCTGGAACAAACTTCCTTGGAAAGGACATCTGAGTGTATTCCTCGGACATCTCGTAGACCTCTGTCAGCGCTTCCAAGGTAATGGAGTGCTTAACACCGCTCGCAAAGAAAGTGAAGTAGGCTTCCTCAAGGATCGGGAAACCGGGCCTTTTGAAAGTGAACTTCGCGGTGGCTAGGACTTGCCTCACCAGATCAGGGTACAACATGTGAGTTCTGTGACAGAGATCAGCTATTCCCAGCACATGGAGAACCGCATGTAAATCCTCATGGAGGCCTAGGTAGCTCAAATCCCCGGCATCGACGAAACGGGTGGGGAGGATGTTGGTGTTGAGCAGAGTGTTGTAGTGGCGTGAGGCTTCCTTATCCCATCTTGTCTCCAAGGACTTTGGGATGTTCGGATCTGTGATAGAGATCTCGGTTCCGTCTTCTCGTGGCCATGGGTAGGTTGGGGGAACAGTGTAATCCTCCGGTTCACCCCGAGCGTATGGTGGCTTGATCCTGGATGCTGCCTTGGTTCGCTTAGGAGCCATCTACAAAACAAAACCAAAGGAGAAGTTCTTAGTACTGTTCGATTGGGTTTGAATGGAAAAAGTTGTAAGCTTTTACGATTTTAGTTGCTCTTTCCAAACTATTCCATAACCCAATGTAGATATAACAAGCGATTGACAATGGTAAACCAGGGACAATCACTTTAGAAGAATAGATACTATTATTTAACTCGCCAATCAAATATCGATTCAATAGATCCTAAAATCGTATCTATAAATCGATGCATGTGTAATTTAAGAACATTGGCCCAAAGGTGGTGACTTTCCATCTAACCTAATCGATTTAGCCATTCTCATCTTAACTTCTATTAACCATCCTAGCAGCAAAAGGAGAGGTCGATTATGAACCCTAGAATCGATCTAATCAAGCGCAAAGAAGAGAAGATTAAGAGATTTTTAGGCCGAGAATCACAGTGTGATTTCGCCTCTTACCGTTCGATTGGTGATGGTAGAGTCCTGCAAATTAGCCAAATAGTTCGAAATCCAAGCAAATAGAAACCGAAATACTCAAGAGAAGTTGAAGAAGTTGAAAGAGTTTAAGGTTTTTAAAGGAGAGTGGTGGTGGGGGAAGGAGGAAGGGAGTTTTGTGGAAGTGGGAAAGAGATGGGAAAAGTTCCCTTTTTATAGGCCCACTTCATCCCCCACTTCCTATTTCCTAGGGTTTCCCTCTAGTTTACAAAATTATTTCAAATCTAATTAAAACTCTTTTTTTTTTGTCTCGAGAGACTTACCTTCACGGAGCGGCTGCACCGAAAAATCGGAGACTGTTTTTAGTAACTCGGGTATTTGACTTTTATCCTGCAAAAAGTAAAAAGAAACACAAAAACGAAATCTAGAAGAAATATTTATACTCACCAATGGGTTGCCTCCCACCAAGCGCTTGGTTTAAATCACTAGCTTAACTTGGTTGGCCTATTAGGCTAAGGGATGATCGCTTAGAGGAATTTCTTCACCCTCTGCGATTTTTGTCTCGGCAAGGTATGGATTTATGCGTTGGCCATTGACAAAAAATTTTTCCCCTTTCGTGTTCAGCAACACAACAGCTCTGTGGGGGCGGACCTCTTTAATGGTGAATGATCCAGACCACCTAGATCACAGCTTATCAGGGAACAATCGTAGCCTTGAGTTGAACAAGAGCACCTGATCCTTACGTTGAAAGTTGCGGTTAAAGATCCTCTTGTCATGGTAAGCCTTAGTTCGCTCCTTGTAGATTTTAGAGCTTTCATAGGCGAGATGCCTAATTTCCTCCAGTTCGTGAATCTGCATGGATCGTCTCTCTGCTGCTGGTTTGATGTCAAAGTTGAGTAGTTTCACAGCCCAAGCCGCCTTATACTCCAACTCAACCGGTAGATGACCGTACACCAGATTATAAGGAGTGGTCCCGATTGGTGTTTTGTAAGCTGTTCTGTAAGCCCAGAGAGCGTTGTCTAGCTTGAGCGACCAATCCTTGCGACTTGTGTTAACTGTTTTCTGCAGGATGCTCTTGATCTCTCTGTTTGAAACTTCTACTTGCCCACTAGTTTGAGGGTGATATGGCGTGGCTACCTTGTGTTGCACGCCGTTTTTCTTCAATAGACCTGCAAAGATCTTGTTGATGAAATGTCTACCCCCATCGCCGATGACCACGCGTGGTACCCCAAATCTTGGGAAGATTATGGTTTTGAACATCTTAGTGACCACCCTTGCGTCGTTTGTGGGACTGGAAATCGCTTCCACCCACTTAGAAACGTAGTCAACTGCTACCAAGATGTACTCATTCTTGAAGGATGGTGGAAATGGTCCCATGAAGTCGATTCCCCAACAATCGAATACTTCAACCTCCAAGATGAAGTTCTGAGGCATCTCATTCCGTTTACTGATATTCCCTTGTCGCTGGCATGAGTCGCATCTAGAGATGTAGGAATGGGCGTCTTGAAACATTGTTGGCCACCAAAAACCAGCTTGAAGGATCTTAGACACGGTTTTAAAGGTCGCAAAGTGCCCTGCATAAGAGGAACCATGACAGTGATAGAGGATTCCTGAAATCTCAGATTCAGTTACACATCGTCGGAATACTCCGTCCTTTCAGCTATGGTACATATATGGTTCATCCCAATAGTAATGTCTTGCTCCTCTCAGAAATTTCCATTTATCATTGCCTGTAAATTTGACAGGTTCTTTCTCAGCAGCCAGATAGTTGGCGATATCAGCAAACCATGGAAGATTGGGATGTTGCTTTTTGATCGCACAGACAAGGTGTTCCAGAACGCTGGAGCAAACTGGACAGAGCGGTTGTTCTGTGACGCTTCCCAGACTGATCTAGTAGACATGCTCGACTGGAAGGTTGTCATCAAGTGCTGTATTTTCATATATTTTCATTCTGGAGAGGTGTTCTGCAACGCCATTCTCAATGCCCTTTTTATCTTTGATTTCTAGGTCAAATTCCTGGAGTAATAAGATCCATCGGAGTAGCCTTGGTTTCGTATCCTTATTCGTCAGCAAATACCTCAATGCTGCATGATCTGTGTGCACTATCACCTTAGATCCCACTAAGTAGGATCTGAACTTTTCAAAGGCATAGACAATTGCTAGAAATTCTTTTTCTGTAATTGCATAGCGACACTGAGCTTCATCTAATGTCCTGCTCGCATAATAGATCACGTGAAGCTTCTTGTCTTTTCGTTGTCCTAGCATAGCTCCAATTGCGAAGTCGCTTGCGTCTGTCATGATCTCGAATGGGAGCTCCCAGTCTGGTGGTTGCACGATGGGTGCGGTGACTAGAGCTCCTTTGATCGTGTGGAAGGCTGACAAACAATCGCTGTCGAACTCAAATCTTGTCTCCTTGCAGAGTAGGCGAGTGAGTGGTCTTGCGATTTTGGGAAAGTTCTTGATGAATCTTCTATAAAAGCCAGCATGTCCTAGGAAACTCCTGATTCCTTTGACAGAGTTTGGAGGTGTAAGCTCATCATCACTTCTATCTTTGTCTTGTCCACTTCGATCCCTTTTTCGGATATTTTGTGACCGAGAACGATCCCATCTCGCACCATGAAGTGACACTTCTCCCAATTCAAAACGAGATGCTTTTCCTCGCAGCGCTGAAGGACCCTGCACAAGTTTGACAAACACACAGAAAAGGAGTTCCCATAGACGCTAAAATCGTCCATGAAGACTTGACTTCCATTATATCAGTAAAATTAGACATCATGCAATGCTGGAATGTCGCGGGAGCGTTGCACAAACCAAACGGCATTCTCCTGTAGGCAAAGGTGCCGTAAGGACATGTGAAGGTCGTCTTCTCCTGATCGTCTGGGTGAATGGGAATCTGAAAGAAACCTGAATAACCATCTAAGAAGCAGTAATATGGGTGGTTAGCCAATCTCTCAAGCATTTGATCAATAAATGGGAGCGGGAAGTGATCCTTTCGTGTAGCCGTATTTAATTTTCGAAAATCAATACACATATGGTGACCAGTTACTGTCCTAGTGGGTATCAATTCATTCTTTTCATTAGCAACCACAATGATCCCCCCATATTACTATCAGAAATAGCATAAATTACACCAACTTCTAGAAGTTTCATTATCTCTTTCTTAACAACATCTTTTAGATTTGGGTTTAACCGCCTCTGATGTTCTACAGAAGTCATCGATTCATCTTCTAGGTGTATTCTGAGTCCCGCTGGAAGGGACTTTAATTCGATCTTTAGAGCCTTTAGTTCGCTCCATGAATCATCGAGCTGACTGGTTGGTTTGGTCGGCTTTTTAGGAGCAGCTGCTCCTCCTGGTGAAATCTGATTGCTCGTTTCCCCCAGACTTAGAAAAGCGACCGGCTTCTCGATGATTTCACACGAGTCTAGCATCTTTTCGTATCCGTCGGCATCAACGTTGCACGTGTTCTGCTTAGACTCTACTCGTATCAAAGCTACTTCCAAAGGATCATCTGCGAGGATTTCTTCGATCATCCCTTGTTGAGGGGTCAGGGCATCATTCTCGTCGCTAATCGTGAAGTTCTGACCATCTAGCATAGGTCGTTTGAGAAGCTCATCCATCTCGAACTTCATCACAATATCTCCCAGTTGGAGATCAATCGTCCCGTTGCGGACGTCAATTATTGCACCAGCTGTGTACAGGAAAGGACGGCCCAGGATGAGAGGATCTTTTGGTTCATCTTCGAGCTCTAGAACCACAAAGTCTGCAGGAACAGTGGTGTCACCAATTTGAACTTGTAGATCTTCAAGAACACCTACTGGCAACTTAACTGATCTGTCTGCGAACACCAAAGAAATCCTGGTTGGCTTGAAGTTGGTTAGTCCCATGCGTTTTGCAACTGAGTAGGGCATGAGATTCACACTGGAACCCAAATCGCATAAGGAACAAGCGAAGATTGTCTTTCCAATCTGAACAGATAGGACAAAATTTCCAGGATCTTCTAATTTCTTGACTTTTCTGTTTTGAAGGACTGCGCTGCATTCTTTCGAGACCGTCATGATGTCTCTGTCTGCAGAAGTCTTCCCGGAGATCAGCCCTTTCACAAGACTGCGCATTGAAGGAATCATCTGAATATCATCCATGAGAGAGAACTTAACGTTCAACTCTTCAAGCATCTTTTTGCACTTCATCTCTTCGCAATCCTTGCGTGATTTCTTAACCGGGACTGGATAGGGAAATTTTGGAATGTAGACGCGTGTTGGAACAGGTTGATCTTGCGACGTGGGGGCTACTGATTCTGCGGTTGTTGGCTGTTCCGGTTCATGATCGTCATCGTGGACATCCTCAAACGAATGTGGTTCTCCTTCTTTCTGTTTTCCCTTCTCTTGAGCAGTGAGCTTCTTGGGGACAGGATCTGATAGATGTCTTCCACTTCTCAGCTCGACTGCGTTACAGTCCGTGGGATTCTTGTCTGTTTTCCCTGGGAGTGTTCCTTGTTGCCTTTTTATTGTTTAAGCAGTTTGAGCAATCTGAACGTCCATCTGCCTTATATGGCTCGCTACAACATCGTATTTGGAATTCAATTCCGTGAACATGTTATCCATCCGAGTGTTTATCTTGGTATCTTAGCTGACAGTCCATGAAACATCTTTCTATGGACAAGATTGATCATGTCGGGTTTTATCTCGAAATCTGCCCTTTGACATGGTGGTGGAGCGATAGCAGATCGCGTAGCAGGGATGTTACGCGGTAGGGTTCTCTCACCAATAGGGACAGGTGGTTCCCGCTGTGCAGCCAGTTGCTGCGCTGCGATTGTTTGCTGTAACTCTTGCATCTGTTGCATAGACGCGGCCATTTGTTCAGGAGTGCCAAAGTCGGCCATTGTTGTAGTGATTGATTTTTGTTGACGGTTGGTTCTTTCTAAGCTTGCGAGTTCTTGGTTTGTAAGCGAAATTAAATCCCCTTGTGTATTGCTCCGAGTATGTCTACTGGTCATGCACCTGGGTCTTTAACTGCAAAAAGGATTTAAACAAGTTAGACGTTTTAGACTAAATAAATAACCAAAAAATAAAGGTAAAAGCTGGTCCCCGTCGCAACGGCGCCAAAATTTGATAGACTAAAATTAGATCTTAATCTACTGTCAAGTTAACAGTGTAGTTGTAATATTTTTAGATTCAATTCCAGAGGACCAGTTCACACTTTATCTTTATGGGATCAAAATTAAGCTAAAACGAAGTAGGAGTTTTAAGAAGATGTAAATAACGTAAGGAACAAGTAACAAGATTAGGTTGTTTTCGAATTGATTAAAGGCGCTAGTCTAGGGTTTCTTTTCAGGCAAGGAGTTCGCGAACCAAGCAATTATTCAAGTTCAGTTTATAACAAGTTTAAACTCGGATCACTCAAGTTAAATCAACCCACTTTCCTGATATCAATTCCTTTGCAGGTCGGTCTTGATGCCTAAACTCTCGTTTGGATCAAGACGCGCCAGCAAGCTTTAGAGATCAAATCCGATATGTTCACAATACACCCTAATATCTGCTCTCGCTGATTAGGGATGCAAGCTCATTCAAATCATAGCAGGTTAGCAATCAACGGTTAGCTAAATCGATTAACTCTAATTCATGCACTAAGTGATCGGTTCAATGCAAGCAATAAAAACAGATATGAATGTAGACAATCTTATGATGACTTATCTATGCTTCAGCTCACGAATCCAAAATCCTAGAAGCCTAAACTAACTTGGTGACTACTCAGACATAACACAAGAACAGAGAAACATGATTTTTGAATAATACTGCATATACTAAATATTAGAAATCAGAGGGTTCAGGATAATCTTCTCTAGGAGATAGATGGAGCTGTCTCTCTTACAGTAGCAATCGCAAATTAAAAGCTTTCTCAGGTCTTTCTTGCGTAAAACTGAGGTAGGTCTAAAATAATAAATAGAAAACTATATATATAGGAGCTACAGGCGGCTAAAAGAAGGAAATAAGAAATCTAGGGAAAATCTCAAAATATTTGGAAACTTTTTTTTTTTTATCTCTGTCGCTGGAACAGGCACTCAGGCTGCTCCAGTTGGCTGTTTTGCGCGAAAGACTCCAAACCATATTTTTTCTCTTCTTTTCCTCTAGCTAGTCCATTTCCCATCCAATACAACTCTAGACCTGTTATGATTCAAAAGGGACTAAAAAAACTTGATAAAATCTTGAAACTATTAGTAAGACATACGTATAATGTGCCGAAAACACAATATATCATATAGTCTGTTTTCTTTATCATGTTTTGCTTAACAAAATTACAGAACTTGACAACAAAGATTAGGCAAACAGTCTAATATTACTTTTAGACATAATTTAGCTGTTTGCATTATTAGGTTTATCGTTTTTTTTGTACTTTTGACTATAGCGTATTTAGTCTCAATTAAATATAATAATATAATATTAAACTGTGTCACATAGATTACAAAGTGTCAAAATCCGTCGAACATAAACGGATTGATATGACTCATTTTGATATTAAAATATTGGAAATATAAATTAGTGGTAATAAATTTGAAAATAAAACATAAGAGTGTATTATTTAAGAAAAAATTCATTTATATATAATATTAGATTAGGTACCATTAATATATATTCTATTAAAACTAAAATACAAAACATTACTTAGTTTTAAGGGATTTTTTATATTTTTTTCATTTTTAGACTAATTTTAACCACTTTATTTATTGTCTTTTCTAAATATACAACATTAATTAGAAAATAAAATATTTAAGTGATTTATTACATCTTTTACATTTTTCACGTTTCATAAATACTTCATTAATTATCTTTATCATAATAATTCGATATCATTTATTTTACCTGTTAACATAACAATTCCATAAGTTTGAATGCAATTATTCTATCTCTGACGAGAACTCAAACTGATTAACAAAAGTTTTTTATTTATTTACATAATTAGTTATGCATGTATTTAGGTATCCGTTACGAATCAATTCTTTCATGTATAAGGATTTATGAGTTTTAAAATTAGGATATGTTGGATATTATAAATTTATGGGCGGAGTTCGAATATGGTCATTTTTGATTCAGGTGAGAGTTTAGTTATTATGTGTAAAAACTTAAAAATATTCAAATAACCTATGTGGACACGAATATCAAACTCTAGTTTTATTTATAATAAGAGAGTTCTAACATGTTAGAATCTTCTTCTCTCTCTTTTAAAATATTACTTTAAAATATTTTAAATTTTAAATTTTCCAAATTTGTATTAATGCACCATCTTAAAATATAACATAATATAAAAATATGAATGATAAAATATTTATTTAAGAAACAAATGTATTATGCTTAATTAAAATAACAAACAGTAATTAATGAAAATAAAAATATTATTTTTAATAGGTATAATTATTTTAAGAAAAAATATTTAAAAACATAAAAGTACTAATTATGTGATCTAATTCACATAATATGCCTTGGTCATCTATTTATATTCATATAAATATATTTACATACACACACACACATATATATATATATATATATATATATATATATATTATTTTTTGTTAAAAAGGAGTTTGAGGTTTAGGCCTTAATCTTTTCAATGGTTCGGAGCTAGTTTTTACTGATATCATTTATGGTGTAAAGTACTTTTTTTCCTGCGTATTTTGAACTATAAGCACAACAACACTAACAAATACGCTTAAATTAACTGGCCTATCACAAAGTATATTTAGCTAGACACATATGATCAAATCATATGTTCTTGAAATGGGATTAAAGCCAAACATTCTTAATATTATTCAGAATGAAAATAAGAATGTTACATAGTAGTGACCCTTAGGAAAAACAAACTTCAATGGCAAACAGGTGAAAAACATAATAGAAAGACAAAGCCGATGAGTGGGCCTGGTGGCCTATATATCTTATCCAAAGAGGACAAGTAGTTTCACATTATGATTTTTAATCAATGTACAACATGCCTATCTTAGAAACCTAAAAACAAGTTGTAACGAAATCCTGTTATAAGTGAAACAATGACTTCAAATCTCTAAATATTTAAGAGTTAATGATATAAACCCCTAACTCCTAAATTGTTATGGAAAAGTTTTGTTAGTTTTTTTTTAAAAAATTTGTGTATGGTCTCCAAAATCTTCCCTGTTGTCAAGTAAACCAGAGTTGACTGATGCGTTAGCAATATTTTATCGAGCCAAAACTTAATAATCTATCACATTCACTGATAATACTGTAACAACCCGTTCCGTGCAGATCAAATGGTGACAACTTGTCCTGTGGGAAAGATTGTTAAAAAGTGAAATATTGAGTTCGATGAACGCCAAACACACTAATAACTATCCGAAGAAAACTTAGGGTCCACATGTGAGGGATTAGAGTCGGTATTCTGTAGGGCCAGCTTGAGTCCACGGAACGGCTGAAGTCCACGGGACAGGTTATCACAAATACACACGAGTTTCTTTTTGTAACATACACACAAGTGTATGAGTATAAGATATAATGAGTATTGGTAGAGTACAAAGGTCACGCGCTCATACAAGGTCGAAAAGCGAAGCTTGTTTTTTACGAAAAGTGAAGGTTTGATAGGACAAATCTACATCGCCCACCAACTCAAGTCACCATAGAATTAAAATGGAATAGTCAATGAAATAGAGTTCTACGTACCAAAACATCCACACTACGCAATAATAAAAGATAAGAAAAAACCCTACACTACATCCATTAATATTTTTACGTAGATTATATATGCAAAACTGAAGAAATGGCTAAGAACTACTTTTTGGCCGTGGTTCGGTCATTTTTGAGAACTTCGGTTCCATTCTCCGGTTAAGGGATGAGACTATAATATATATTATCGGTTAGTACCTACAGATTCGTTAGCTAGGAATGCACGTTCTTTTTATAGACCCTTATGTTTTATTGGTTGTTCTATTCCGGTCTGGCTTCCCAGACCACCTCAAGCGTGAGTAATTGACCCGTTTGCTGCTGGAAAAAAAAAAAACTAGCCTTGGGCATTCAGTTCCGGTTCGACTTTTTTTCGGTTTTTAGGTTTTAGAAGTTTAGGATCCGTTCTGATATTTATAAAATTCGGTTCGGTTTCGATTTGGTTTTTCAGTTTTGATTCGGTTTGGGTAACAAAGTTAGGAACGGCTTATATCCATAATTTCGGATCCCATTCGGTTCCACTTAATTTGGGTTAAAATATTAAAAATTTAATTTAAGTTTTTAGATTAAATATCAGATTTTTCGGGTTTTCAAATATTTTTTTTGGATAATTCAGATAATTTTATTTATTTTGGAGAAAAAGTATTCTTGTAATCCATTTTGTGGGTATTTCGAGTTATAAATAATATTTTTAAACTGTTTGGCTATTTTAAAATTAACTATAGTTAATATTTATAAGAATGTAAACAATATTATAGAAATTCGAGTACGGTTCTCGGTTCGGTTCTAATTTTTTCGCTTCTAAAGATATATGATCCACTAGTATATCTGACAGGACTCAAAACCTTAAATTGTTATCTGTAGGGAATCCGACGGATTTGGTTGCATGTCACGAAAAATGAAAAAGCTATCGAGAATATCTGATTACGTTATACCATTGGTATGAAAAGTTTATTATACTCACATACTAGCAAAAACACTTGAAAAAATTTTAGTTTTTTTTTTGATGAATTCTGTTAATCATTTTTATAAGTAGACATAATATTACCTTGGAGTTTATGATTCAATTTAGTTACATGTAAATTATGTTATTAAAAAAATATTTAGTGTTTACTACGCCCAAACTTGTTTTTACACTTATCATATGACCATGTAATATTTGTGAGACTGTTAATCCCTAAAATTCTATATTTCAAAACCCTGAATTAGTACCCGCCAGTAATTACCGAAGGATTATAATTTCGAGTCAAAAAATGAAAAAACTATCGAGAATATCCAATTACGTTATAAAATTGGTGTTGGGCCCAAATCCCGACAAGACAAACCGCTTAGATAAGACCCGGCCCATTATCAACAACGCAAAGTTCATCTACAATAGTTGAGAAACCATCATGAGGTCGCAGGAAGGGCGCGAGGTCGGTAGCCCGTGCAAGGAAGAAGAAATCGATCCCGGAGGAATATTCTCCCAAACAAAAACACCAAAGATCTCGAAGTTGTTAACGGCATGAGAAGATTGCGCTAACAAACAAGGAGAAGAGGGGGACTATAAAGGAAAAGGGATATATTCGAAAGCCTAGACACTATACACACACACGACCTCGACCTCGGCCTTTCATTCTCAATATTTTTTCTTAGTTCTTATTCATTGTGATTCCATCTCATTGTAACCATTGTATTCGATCAATCTCTATTAATAAAGTCCATTTTTCAACCAGAATTGTTTACATCGTTGTGTTCTGCGGATATCGTTGCTTACGTTATTTTCTTCCCTAATCTTTTACAAACAATCACTACCGAATTCCTAGTGTGGGTTTTAGGATCCACAATTGGTATACAAAATTTTATTTCCTCACACACTATCAAAGATATTTAAATGTTTTTTTAAAAGTATCGATGAATTCTTTTAATCGTTTGTATAAGTATACATAATATTACCTTGAAGTTTATGATACAAACGAATTACCTTAAGTGATATCATTTTTAAAATATTGAATGTTTACTATGTCCATTGTTTTTACACTTATCATATGATCCAATAATTTTTTTGAGACCGCTAACCCCTAAAATGTTGTATTTTCAAGATCCTAAATTGGTATTCGACAGATGTCTGATGTAAACCAAAAAAAAATCCGTCGAAAATCCCCGACAACTTTCTCCATAGTCCATTTTGTCAGAGTTTTGTCGGAATTTCTTCGGAAATTTCCGATGACTTTTTTCATCAGAAATTTCGTTGGGAAGTATCATGTTTTTTTTGCAGTGATATGTTTTTTTTTTATGTTTTGATGTGATAAAAAAACAACACTAAAAACCAACAATTGGATGTCAGCCACAAACATAAACACATAGGCGTGCTGCATCTAAAGGATTCCGGATTCTTAGAAAAGTTGAAAATTGAAAACGACTCGACTTTGATTCAAGGATCCTAATAAGGTAGTTTTAACCTTCTATAAACAAAAATCTTTGTGTTGTGGATTTAGATATTAGATTCTTAGTAAATCTTGTTTTACATATGGATGGTTTAATTATCTGATGGCTCCCTCATTTAAGTCAATGCTTATGCCAAAAAAAGAGAAAAGTCTTGAGTCTTTGCGGTGAGCTAGATGTCGATATGATATAATTATGTATGAGATGTGTATATTAGGCAGCTAATGGCCTAATGATACCAAAATTAAAAGTTTGGTACGAAGTCAGCAAGGTAGAGAGAGCTGTCCTCTACCATAACTGTTATGCCCCTTAACCTTTTTTTTCTTTTCTTTTTTTTCTATTTTCTTCTCTTAGCCTTTTGTGTTTTGTCTGTTTCACAATGTTCTATTTCACGAAACCACTCACATTTGGATCACTGAATGATTTTTGTTGGATCAAGTACTTTGAACGAAAAGGTCTTTATGCTTATCGGGTGTATATCTCACATTACGGTATCTAGGTATTATATAAACTTTTGAAGCCTGTATGATAACTATTTCCATACTTAAGTAGTGAAATATATATATCATGATAATCAATTGGTTGAGGATGCAATATATATAATCCTTTATATATTATTTAAGAAACAATACATCATTTGAGCTACGCCACATGTCATAAATAAAAAATTCTTATAATTCTTATAATGCATCTTGGTCTATCTAAATATATATTATATTTTTTATTAAACTAATTATAGAATTAACTATTAATGTATAAATTGTTTTTTCGTACTTTTCTTAAGTACAAAATTACAGAATTGCCTAGTGTGATTAAAATATAGATGACAATTAAAGATTTTGAATAATAAATATTTGATAACAATTTGTGTATCCTCTATAATTTGTGTTTAATTTTATATTACTAAAATAAATTAAACAATCACATTAACCATAAAATAAATATTAATATTATTTTATATCAGATATTTGAATTTTAAAAAAGACTATAAATTAATATAACTGTTAAAAATCCCACATTTAAAATTTTGTAATCATGATTTTAAAAAAAAATTATAACAAGATACAAATAATCATAAAATCATATGAGTAAGATGTCTCATTTAATAGATATGAAATAAGATGTCTCATTTAATAGATATTCATATCTAAAGATATATCTATTTTAATGTCCTTTAAAATAAACTATAGATTATATAAATACATAAATATCTAAATTTCAAATTTACATTGAACAAGAATTGTGAATTTAATATTTTAATTTCAAAATTTTTATTGATTTATTTTAAAATATTATAAATTACTATAACTAATAAAATTCCCATATTGAAAATTTTATTATCAATGATTTAAATTTTTTATTATTAAAGATACAAATGATCATAAAACCATATGAGTATCAAGTTTCATATGTTAACATTACCCAAAGTGTAGTTTTCATTTGAGAAATTGCCATAAATACCACATTAATATTAGCACTTTTCATGTTTACACTAAACATTTTTACCTTCACATTTAATGAAGAGTAAATGACACTTATACCCCTAGGGTTAACTAATCTAGACTTAGAGTTTAGAGTTGAGGGGTAGAGTATGGTTTTTGGAATGTGAAATTTAGTATTCTAATAAATATATAAATAAATAATTAAAAATATAAAAAAAGTTTAAAAATAGTTTCAAACATAATTTTCGATTTTCAAAAAGAAATTTTGAAGAAAACAAATTCAAAAAAGAAAATCTATAAAAAAAGTTCAAATTTGAAAAAGTATAATTCAAAACCTTAATTTTTTTTTTTAATTTTTTAATTTTTTTAATTTATTTAAATAATAATTTATTATATATATAGAGAACAAGGGTATAAGAGTTTTTTGCCTCTTAATGAAGAAAATATTTTTGAAAATGTCCAGTAAGTTGTGGTAAAGATGAAAAGTGTTACCATAAAAGTGGTAAATATGAAATTTCCCCTTTTGATATTAATGGTTGAACAAAAAAATATTTAGATATTAATATATTGATAACGAATTAACGATATATGAAACACATCTTGATTATAATTAGAAGAGTATGTTTCTGACATATGACGTCATTTACACATATTGCTTGATAAGGGTGGGATGAATCTAGATATTTGGAAAATTGAAGATATCCGGATTCGAATTAGTTGGATCCGTGATTTTAGCATTTCTATTCAGATTCATGCTTTTTAGATATTTGAATTTTGAATATCCAAGTAGATATTGTAATGCTGGCGAGTATTTGGATTTGGATCCGAATCCGTAAAAAATAAAAAATATTAAATATTTTTTAAAATATTAAAAATCTAAAATTAGTACATAAATTAAATAGTTATACAATATATATAATATTTAAAATGTAAATATAAAATTATTTTATGCATAATATTAATATATCAAATATAAGTATTAATAAAATTAAAAATTTAATATATTTAAAAAATCCAGATCTGGATATTTAAAAATCAAGATATCCAAATCTGATTTTGACGGATCTGTCATTTTACTATCTATATCCGAATCCAGACATTCTGAATATTCTATTTTCGAGGCGTATTCGGATCGGATATGGATGCCAAATAATAATCCAGTCCTAATTCTTGATGAATTCGGCACCAGTGTTAATAGTTAATACTATTAATCCCCTATATATTAATAGAAAACATTTAAAAAGTTATAACATGTACTTCCTCTGTTCCCGAAAGAAAGATTTTCTATGATATGCACACTTATTAAGAATTTAATAAATGTTTATTATTTAATTTATTTTTTATTTTATTATACACTTTCCAATAACTTTCCACCAATGAAATTTAATAAATTCAAATATTCTCAATTAATGTTTCTCAAAAGTATAAAAAGTATCTTAACAATATAGAAAATCTATCATTTTGTAACAAGAAAAAAATCTAAAAAATCTTACTTTCGTGAACGCAGGGAGTAGTTTGTATTAATTAAAAAGGTGTCCTGCTGACTTGTCACGTAATTGGAATGCTAATTTTGCTTACGTGATGGTTTGAGAATCAATTAAGAATTTTGTTAGTCCAAAATTAATTGCTAGAGAATATTATATTATATAGTATGAATCATTCATTTATCAAATTGAAATTATTATATATTATTTCCTTAAATAAAACCTACGGAATTACCTAATGTTATTAAGATATATATGACAATTAATGATTTTAAATAATAAAGATTTGCTAACAATCTGTATATTTTCTATTATTTTTGTTTAATTAATTATTATTAAAATAAATTACACAATTACATTAATCATATAATAAAAACTTAGATTTTTTTTTTGTATATGTTGTATTTTGAATTTTTCAAAACGATTATAAATTACTTAAACTTTTCAAAGTCTCACATAAACTTTTGTGATCAAGGTTTAAATTGTTTTCTATAATATGATACAATTATTATAAAATCATATGAATAAATAATTTTATTTTAATAGGTTTTTATGTTAATATATATATTTCATATCATTTAAATTAAACTATACGTACTTAGATTTTGATATATGTATTGAACATATATTGAAAAGTTAATATTTTAATTTTGAAATATTCGTTGTTTTTCTTAAAATGATTATAAATTATTGAAACCACTAAACATTCCACATTAAAAAAAAATCGTTAGTGTAAAATTTATTACACAAATATGCAAATAATCATAAAATCATATGAGTAGAAGCCTCATTTAGTAAATATCCATATTAAAAGTATACTAATATCTATGTTTATATCATTTAAATTTAATTATATATCATATAATTAGATAAGATTGATTGTTTTGATTTATTTACCTTAAAATGATTGCGAATAAACAAGAGCGGTCGTTTGATTTATATGCACACACCAATTTATTACATAATAGTAACTGATTTCTTAGTTATTTAATATATAATTATTATTTTATTATTTCATAATATGCAGAAAAACATAAAATAAGTAATAAATATAAAATATTTACTCTGCACAAGGCGCACATCTAAACTAAGTATGTATATCTTTAATAATTTTAAATCTTAAACATTTTATAAATCTCATGCCAAAACAAAATAATGAAATGAGAATAAACTCAAAAATCAATATTTATATCGAGCAATAACCAAAATGAAAAAAAGGACACAAAAATGAGAAAAATATTGAAGATAGATAGGATTGACACGTGAACGTAAACTTCTCATAAGCATAATTAACTTTTAAATTGCTAAATCATGATATAAAACCGAGCTGACATAGTTTCATTGTAACCAAATAGTTAGTAGGCTTGAGATTCTTCGGCTTAAGCGTTAGGTTCTTATGCGATAAGTGATTTTTGATTTAAAATATTTTTAAAAATGAGATCAGCTTATCACTAAACAAATTATGTAATTAACAAAAATAAATTAAAAAAATTGGTTAAAGGTCAAAAATATTAATTCGATCAAGAATATAAATTTTTATTTCTCCATACGATATTTTTTAAATAATTTTCGTATAAATTCACTCTGTTCTTATCCTAGTTGTTGGTAATGCGATATGAAAATCTCATTGAATAACTTATATTCAACCACTAGAGAGAAGAAACTAAAGTCAAAAGATGTATTGATTAGAGATAACTAACTAGCATGAAATAACGTTACGTATGAAATTATTATTAGTTTGATTTTACTAAAGACATCAAAGTGCTGCTTTATGTATCTCCATCTCTGATCAATCTTTTTATGGATTACATATTGTCGAGGTTTGGTAAAAAAATAGAGAGGAGTAAAAAAAAAAGGGGTAAGATTCGTGTCCTTCTCTTCTCTCTCTCTTTTCTTTTCTTCTCGTTTTCTTTCATCTTCTCCGGTTTAGGACATTTCTAACCTAAACATATTTTTTCTCTCCATAATTTTCACTAAAATAGATTAACTCTATTATAGAATAAATTTTGCTCCAATGGTTTAATCTATAATCTATAATAGAGAAAAAAATTGAGATATTTTTCTTTTTCACTCTATAATAGAATAACTCTGTTATAGAGTAATCCTTGAACGAAATTTACTTTATAAGAGAGTTACTCTATTTTAGTAGGAATTATAGAGAAAAACCTATAGGTTTGGATTGGAGATGGTCCATGTCCCCGACGGATATCAGTTGGCTTCCTCATTCCTCAGCCACGGCGTCGGTTAGAATTTTTATATTGTTTTCTAAATTGTTTCCTTTCTACTACGTTTTATATTGGTTTTGAGTTTACTCTAGTTTTATCATCTCGGTCTTCTTTCATGCAAGTATATTCGGCTTGTCTCGAAGGATTTGGAGCTTCGGCTCTCTTCTCATCAAGTCGTAAGAAGCGTATGGTAAACCGTTCTCTTCCCTCTCGTATTCTAGGATGGTATCAAGTTGTCTTACTCTGGCTCCTAAGTGGTATGAAGTGGTGTGTGTTGGAGCATCTAATAAAAAGTGTGGCTTGGTCGTCCTTACTCCTTAACAAAGATCGATCTCTGATGGTTCTGTTCTTCTTCTCCATCTATGCTCGAGCTAGCTTCTTTGTTCAGTGTTTGTTTTGTTATGACCTTGATCAGATATTTGTAAAATCTTAGCTTCTAGCTAGTGTTTGTTTTGTTTCCGGGGATGGGTTGTTATCCTCCGGCTTAAATCTTCAGGGATTGCTTTCTCATCCGATGGCTCTATTTGCGGGAGATTTGTTTCTCGCCGGCTTTGTGTATCAAATAAGTTGTAATGTTCCTGTTCCTGTTAATCTACCTAATCTTTCAGAAGAAAAAAAGGGATTACATATTGTCGAAAAAGGGCAATTCTAAAGCCCAAATACTTTAACTATTTAATGTAGCATCTTTAAAATTGTCAAAAAGAGTATCGAACCTTGCTCTACATGATATTAAGTAGTTTCTACCACTACACCATAGATATTTTATTATTATCTGTTTCCCTTAAATATTTAACTTTTGTGCATAAAGTATGAGCTTTACCATCTTTAATCCAGGAAGAGCCTCGTGTACTAGGAGTTACATAGGCTACTCTTTCCAGCTATCTGAGCAGATTAAGAAGATAAATTAACCAAACTAGTATATCTATTATCTAGTGTAGAGTTTGGGCTTCACAGAAGAGACTTACGGCCAGCAGCAACATCATATCACTTGGACCGAGTCTCTACAGGCCCACTCCAGCTTGCACCACCTGATCACGTACAAAGCATATATATATCAATGTTAGTACGGAGATTAGGTTAACACAAGTACAAGCAACGACAGCGGGTTATAGCGACATAGATCAATGAGCAAGACATAGTAGCAAGGGAAAAGAGACTTTAACAGAGAGAAATAGCTTAGGCCTAAGACTATTGTCTCATCTAAAGGTTGTTGTATACCCTAGCTAAGTTGAGGTGATCTCATTGTAAGCAAACTATCTAACACACTGATTTGGTGTTGTTAGAGACTCTTTGATCTAGTGGAATTTGGGAGCAGGAGTTCTCCCACAAGACGTACCGCACAGAGGGCCGGGAACTCGTTAAATTGATTGTGTTGTTACTTTCAGTTTAGTTCTAGGTCAAACATAACTTGAAACCTAAGCAAACCTAAGTAATAATCTCTACAAGTGGTATCAGAGCTCAAGGTTATCAAAGGTTACTTAGGAAGAGAGAGATATATCCAGTACCTGTTCGATGGTGACGTCTAAAGAACGCGTGGATATAGATCGGTTCGAGGGTGATGGTGATTTCGCCCTATGGAAGGTGAGAATGCTTTCTCTCTTTGGAGTGCTCGGATTGAAAGCTATTCTCACCGATGAGAAGCTTTTAAAGGATGATTCTGATCAAAAGGATGAACCCGGGTGTGCTATAAAGGACACGGGAAAGGGGCTAGCTGGACTTGTTTCTCCCACACCTGCAATTGACCCTGCAAAATTCGAAAAGTCTGAGAAAGCCAAGGACCTGATTGTGCTGAATGTTGGGAACAAAGTCTTGAGGAAAATCCAACATTGTGAAACTGCTGCTGCAATGTGGAGTACACTAAACAATTTGTACACATAGACTCCTCTACCAAACAGGATTTATCTACAGCTCAGGTTCTACACTTTCAAGATGGCAGATTCAAAATCCATTGATGAAAATGTGGATGACTTCCTAAAGTTAGTGGCAGATTAAAACAACCTGCAAGTTGAAGTATCAGAGGAAGTTCAAGCTATCCTACTACTAAGTTCTCTACCTAACAAGTATGATCAACACAAGGAGACTCTCAAGTATGGGAGAGACACACTGAGTCTAGCTGAGGTCATTGGGGCTGCTAGGTCCAAAGAGAGAGAACTGATTGAGAGCGGTAAGTTTACCAGGTCAGGTGGAGAAGGTCTGATGGTGGCTGATAGAGGAAGATCAGACCAGCGATCTGGAAAGGGAAATGGAAAATCCTATAAAGGAAGATCTAAAATCCGGAATGGAAGATCTAAGTCACGCCCTAGGAACAACAAAAACAACAAAGGATGTTTCATATGTGGTAAAGAGGGCCATTGGAAGAGAGAGTGCCCTGAGAAGAGATCTTTCAAACCGCAGGACTCAGCCAACATAGCAGCAGAGTCTACAGAGCCTCTAATCCTAAGCATTAGCCCTCAAGATATAAAAGATGAGTGGGTGATGGATTCAGGCTGCTCGTTTCATATCACACCTGACAAGAGCTTCCTATTTGACTTGGAAGAATTCAAAGGAGGCAAAGTGTTAATGGCAAATAACACTCACGACAACGTTCAAGGAATTGGAAAGATTAAAATTCTCAATCCAGATGGTTCTCTGGTTATCTTAACATGAGTAAGATACATGTCAGATATGAGCAGAAATTTGATTTCATATGGAATGTTGGAAACAGCAGGCTGTCGATATGAAGGCAAGGACCTTATGGTTAATTTCTACAAGGACGATAAAAGGATTCTCTGAGGGAGATATCATCTGGGACTATATTATCTTCAAGGAACAGTTTTAAGAGGAGAAGCAAATTTATCTAGACCTGAAAGGAATATGACTAATGGTTGGCATTCACGCCTCAGTCATATGAGCCTCAAGAACATGTCTACGCTTGTCAAGAATGGATTTATTACTGACAAGGATGTTAAGGAATTGGATTTCTGCGAGCATTGTATAATTGGTAAGTCACATAAGCTGAGTTTTCCTAAAGCTAAGCACATGACTAAAGGGATTCTAGAGTATGTTCACTCTGATCTTTGGGGTTCTCCGTCTACACCAGACAGTCTTGCTGGAAATAAGTACTTTGTGACTTTTATTGATGATTTTCAAAGAAAGTCTGGATTTATTTTTTGAAGACCAAAGATGAGGTATTTTCTAAGTTCAGAGAATGGAAGGCTGAAGCTGAGACTAAGACTGAGAAGAAGATCAAATGTTTGAACTGATAATGGTTTGGAGTTCTGCAATAAGCAGTTTGATGAGTACTGCAGGAAAGCTGGGATTAAGAGGCACATAACCTGCACCTACACTCCACAGCAGAATGGGATTTCAGAGAGGATGAACAGAACTATTATGGATAAGGTGAGATGTATGTTAGCCGAACCTGGCTTGGACCAAAGCTTCTGGGCAGAAGCTGCAGCGACTTCAATCTATTTGATTAATAGGTCACCTAACTCTACTTTGGAGTTTAAGCTGCCTGAGGAAGTTTGGTCAGGTTTCAAACCTGATTTGGGACATCTCAGAACGTTTGGATGTTCCGCATATGTTCATGTGACAGAAGAGAAAACTGGACCTAGAGCCATCAAGGGGATGTTTGTAGGATATCCTATGGGCTCTAAAGGATATTAAGTATGGATAGAGGAAGAAGGGAGGTGCAGGACAAGCAGAAACGTTGTCTTTAATGAGGATGAGCTATACAAGCACACGCTTGCCACAGAAAAGAAAATCACAGAATTGGCGAAAGAGAAAGACAAGAAACATGAGAAGCGAGCTAAGAAGAGAGTATCATTCAGTGATGAATTGATCAGGGGTCCTTCTCATTCTCCTGAATTCGAAGATGCACCTGATCAAGGTGGAGAAGATTCATCATCTGAGTCATCATCTGACAGCTCTACCTGTTCTGATAACCAGGAGCATGTTGAGGAAGGAGAAAGTGAGAATGCAGACACTGAATCACTAGACACCTATGTGTTAGCACGAGACTGAGAGAGGAGACAGAACGTGAGACCACCATCTCGTTATGAGGATGAAATCTTTGTAGCTTACGCGCTCAATGTTATTGGAGATCTAGAAGTAGAGGAACCAAAATCCTTTGCTGAAGCCATGAGAAGCCGCAAGAAGAAACTATGGAAATAAGCTGCTGAAGAGGAGATGGAATCCCATCGAAAAAACATAACTTGGGATCTCATTGATAGACCGGCTAAGGCAAAGCTTGTTGGATGCATATGGTTGTTTAAGCTAAAGCCGGGGATTCCAGGTGTTGAGGATGAACAATGCAAAAACAGATTAGTTGCTAAAGGGTATTCTCAGAGAGAAGAAGTTGACTATAATGAGATTTTTTCGCCAGTTGTAAAACATGTTTCTATCAGGCTTATGCTTAGCATTGTGGTGAATCTAGACTTAGAACTAGAACAAATGGATGTGAAAACAGCTTTCTTACATGGAAGTTTGGAGGAAAGAATTTTAATGGAACAGCCTGAGGGCTTTGTAAAACCAGGAACATAGAACAAAGTGTGCTTGCTTAGAAAGTCTCTGTATGGTTTGAAACAGTCTCCAAGGAGATGGAACCACAGGTTTAACAGCTTCATGAAAGATCAGTTATTTGAGCGTTGCAGCAAAGACCTATGTGTCTATATGAGGGATGTTAAAACCGACAAAGCTATCTATCTACTTCTCTATGTCGATGATATGTTGATTGCCTCAGGAAACAAGAGAGTGATCAAGGATCTTAAAGAAAAGATTAGTGGAGAATTTGAGATGAAAGACATGGGAAAAGCATCTAGAATACTGGGAATGGACATCATTAGAGATAGAAAGAAAGGAACATTGATACTGTCCCAAAGAAAATACATTGAAAAAGTGCTAAGGACGTTCGGAATGCAGGACGCCAAGGCTGTAGTCACTCCCACCTCGTCTCAGTTCAAGCTCCAGAGACTAACATAAAAAGAATGGAAAGAAGAGGCAGCACATATGGAAAGGATTCCTTATGCCAGTGCCGTAGGAAGCCTAATGTATGCAATGGTCGGATCGAGGCCCGACCTAGGATTTGCAGTAGGCTATGTTTGTCGCTTCATGAGTAAACCAGGAAGGGACCACTGGTCAGCAGTCAAGTGGGTTCTACGATATTTACAGGGAGCAATGAACTCATCTCTAACATTCAATAAGCATTCTACACTAGAAGTAGAAGACTATTCAGACTCAGATTATGCAACAGACATGGACAGGAGACGCTCAGTAACATGCTATGCATTCAAGTTTGCAGGCAATACAGTTTCATGGAAATCATGTCTACAATCAGTTGTTGCGCTGTCCACTACAGAAGCCGAATACATGGCTATGAATGAAGCAGCTAAAGAAGCAATGTGGCTAAAAGAAATATACGCAGAGTCAGGATTCAAACAACAAGGTATCAAACTCTACTGCGATTCTCAAAGTGCTCTAGCCCTAGCAAGAAATCCAGTCAACCACGAGAAGACAAAGCATATAGCCACAAAGTTTAATTTCATTCGAGACCTAGTGGAAGCAGGAGACATCATCCTAAACAAGATTCATACTAATGTTAACCCAGCTGATTTCCTAACGAAGACGGACCTGGTCAGAAGTTCCAGCTTTGCTGTGAGCTTTTGAACGTCCACTGATAAGATGGAGAAGGCTCCAGGTGACCCTATTGTGATTGGCTCCATCCTCGCATAACACAAGCATTTACGTATGTGAGTATTTGTAAGAGGAGCCAAACAGTAATAAGGAACGCCGTGATAAGGGTAATAGGAGATACCTGGAGCACAGACAGGGTCGAGAAGGGTTCTCGACTCAAGTGGAGGAATGAGAAAAGGTCAAGCAGTCACGGGCTTGATAACAAGTAGTACTCAACAATCATGTTGAGTCAATCTAAATTCTACGGAATTAGAAAGCGTCACCAACCACCTACAAAGACAAACAGACCTACAACAAGCTACAAAGCATATGTGTCATTGACCAAATCAAGTATGGTACAAGACAAAAGGTCTTTGAGAAGCTAAAGTTGAAGGGAAAGAAGAGCATGTTAAAAGCTCACCGAGTGGAGGTGAGTTACTCAGATCGAACTCCAGTTTCATTAAGATCGCAAGGAAGGAACTCAGCATAGAGTTGAAATCGATCCCTGGAACACCAAGAGGGTTAGATTAGAGTAGATCAAAGACATGCGTAGGAGGACGAAGATGTATAAGTACATACTTCGGTTAACAAACGAGGTGGAGCGTGGTGGTGGAGCTTTGAGTCAGAGCTCGATTCATGTCGGAGGAGGCGTAGAATCGCCGAGAAGACATGCTATGAACAAAGAAGTTAAGGGTCAGTGAAATACTCAAGAAAGTTTTCAACTTTCTTTACAGATGATCCTAATCTCAAAGAAAACAACGAGATTAGATGTACCTGGAGATAAAGGAGAAATAGAGTGAAGTCGTCACGACTGAGCTGACCGAGATCTCTCACGAGACGGAGCCGAGATCATTTCGATGATGAAGGTTCAAGAGGAAGAGAGACGCAGAGAGGAGAGAGAGTCAAGATTGATTCTTTCCAACCACAAAAAAACAAAGAGAGAAGAGAGGAGACTGTCGGCACAAGGGTTCACCGAGATGGGCCAGTGTTGGGTTCAAGCCAAACTGGTGGAGATTTGTAGAATTTTGGCTTCACAGAAGAGACTTACGGGCCAGCAGCAACATCATATTACTTGGGCCGAGTCTCTACAGGCCCACTCTAGCTTGCACCACTTGATCACGTACAAAGCATATATATATCAATGTTAGTAAACCCAAGTACAAGCAACGACAGCAGGTTATAGCGACAGAGATCAATCAACAAGACATAGTAGCAAGGGAAAGAAGACTTCAACAGAGAGAAATAGCTTAGGCCTAAGACTATTGTCTCATCTAAAGGTTGTTGTATTCCCTTGCTAAGTTGAGGTGATCTCATTGTAACCAAACTATCTAACACACTGATTTGGTGTTGTAAGAGACTCTTTGATCTAGTGGAATTTGGGAGCATGAGTTCTCCCACGAGACGTACCGCGCCGAGGGCCGGGAACTCGTTAAATTGATTGTGTCGTTACTTTCGGTTTAGTTCTAGGTCAAACATAACTTGAAACCTAAGCAAACCTAAGTGAGATTTTTCTAGGTCAAACATAACTTGAAACCTAAGCAAACCTAAGTAATAATCTCTACATCTAGCTATGTTTAATGAAGCTTTTGCTTTTATTGATAACAAGGTAATGCAAAGTCTTTTCCTTACATCGCTCTAAGCGCTTTCAAAAATGGACTCTCACAAGTACGTTTTATTTTTGTGGTGGAAATTTTGAAAATGAGAAGTGTATAATAGCAATCATGAACAGATCCACTCGACCTTTTCTCTCATATGTTATATATATATACATACATATATATATATATGATGTGATGAGATTTTACATATTTTTCCTATCATTTTCTTACTCATTTAGATCATTTAGGATTCATTTAGAGTTTGGTGCATAGCATATGCATATGTGGTATTTCAGGTTTGGAGAGGCTCAGGTTGAAGTTTGGAGATTTGGACAAGCAAACATGACAAAAGCCATGGAGATGGGTCGGCCGCGGACTGAAACTGCGAACAAGGTCAGTCTGCAGTAGTGGAAGGTCAAGTCGCGGACGATGTGGGAACCAAAATTCGCACTGTTGATTTCCTTTTAAATTAGGAAAGTAGGAGAACCCTAGTTTCCTAGAGGTCCCGGATATCTGCTAATACCACACGCCAAGCAATCAGAACACGAAACGAGAACTGTAATAAAACAAGAAATCGAAACAGAGAGCAAGATAGTTCTTATTCCGAATCTGCATTTGAGCGTTTACAAAAAGTTAAGTGCCTGGGCTACGAGAGCTGTCGGCGAGATGCCTAGTTCTAAAAACCCTAAGATGGCAAAATCCTAATTAAGTCGCAGCTCGAATAACAAAAACGGAAAATAGCCTAAAATCGCTCTGAGTGCTAAGTTTGATGTCCAAAAGTCCTCTTTGCCTCTCGCCTAGGACTCCTTATATACTCGCTCCTAGGTCGATTTTAGCTTTTCCCCTTCTGCCCTTAAGCTGTCATAGCTTAAAAATGGAGATATTCCATTTTTTCCGATCTTCGTAATTATCTTCAAAATTTCGTATTTATCCGCGGAAACTTGACATTTATCTTTCCTTGCGAACCAAGCATAAGCCGTCGTACGGCTAATGGGCTATTGGTTAAGAAATCGTAAGTGGGCTTCGAGTCATGTCTTAGGTCGCTTTGGGCCGTCTTTTGACTCGAAACGTTTATTACGGCTTCTTTCGATAAAAACAAACTTTCCGCGGTTTTTATCGTAAAGTCCGACTGATGACTTCAAATGACGAGAAACATGAAATGGGCTTGCTACGGTCTTCGGGAGATAGCATTAAAGAGTAGACGAGAAAGCATGGATTCGTGTCGTATCGACGTTTCGGGAAAGCTCGATCGCTTCGTAACGATCGAGACCGAGCTTGGCTTGAGCTCAGTCTCTACGTAGCGACCGAGCAATATGCGTGTTCGGTCGTTACGCAGCGACCTTATTCGGGTCTTTCTCCGATGTTTCGCGAACGTGTTTTCTCCGCAAGGTTCTTTGTAAAAACAAATCTTTTTCGAAAGAATATTTGTCGTAGAAATATTCTCACTTACTTCTTCGGACATTTGAATGTTAATTTCGTCGAAACCGTTTTTGACCCCAACAGTTAGCCCCCCAGCTCGTTAGAATCGTGGGTCAGGATGAGATTCTAGCGTGCGGTTTGGCGATTTAGGCAAAGATAGGCGTACCGGACGAAGTTCACATTCTGAAATCGAAATCCTAAGCTCATATTTCTATAAGTAGTGAGCTCCATTCACTCATTTCTTTCACACTTTCCTTCCTTCAAATCCTTTCTAGTTTCTCTCCTAAACTCTAGCTTTCAACATGTTTTCTTCCCAAGGTGAAAATAGAAGTTCCGACGTTGAGATGGGCGAAGCCACCTCCCAAGCTCCGTTTCTGGCTTCCTCCGTTGAGGCGCCATCTTGCATCGCCGGCAATCTTTCCTTCCGAGAGAAATTAGCTCGCCGCAAAGCCGAAAAGGAGCCAGTTCAAGCTGGTGCCGAGTTCCCATCCTCTTCTGCTCTGGCCGTTGCTCCGGATCATGGAGCTGAGGTTCAGGTTCTGCAGAACGCCGGAACTCTTTTTGATGCGAGCGTTCCGTGTGTTCCGGATGCTTTGGTTCATCCCGCCAGATCGTCTACGACTCCGATTCATGTCGAGGACAAAGAGAGGGCTGCCGAGTCTATGCCTCCTCCTCCGGTTAGGAAAGAGATCGTCCTAGCGCTGCGTGCTCCCAGCGCTGCTCCGGTCGCTCAGCCTAAGGGCCGGAAGAGGAAGCTCACCAAGGGCGGTGATGGGGAATCTTCGCAGCAAGGAGGCTCGTCGGAACATCGCGGAAAGGTTCGTCCCTCACTTTGGATTTTTACGATTGGCTCGTTGGATATTTCCATTTTTTTTTTAGCCTTGCTTCGTTTCGTATTTCTAACTGTTCTCTTGTCTCGCAGTTCATGTCGCTGCTCGACGGGATGATCAGCGAGTGTGGTTCTGAGGCCAGTCGTCTTGCGGGGGAGTTAACGGAGATGCAAGGCAGATGGTCTGAAATTGAAGCCATGCTGAAATCTGTCAAGAATTCTTGAGATCGAGATCGGGGAGCTCGAGGTCGAGATCGGGGAGCTCGAGAGGGACCTTGGGAAGACGGCGAGCTCTCTACTTAAGGAGGTGCGTCGACTTCAGCGTCAGATCGAGAGCAACGTAGGGGCGGCGAGCCGCGGGATCGAAGAGGTCAAGGACCCGCTCCACACCGAGTTCCAGGCTCATTTGGCGAAGATCTCTGCATTTCTTTGCTCCCTCGAGTGCATCCGCAGCAGGGATTTGGCCTTGGCGACTGTAGAGGGCGGGATGGCCGTAGTTCGGGCGCTCCAGAGCGAGACACCTCCGTCTTTAGAGGCCGAAGCGATCAGGTTGTCCGATTGCAAGGGGGATTCGGCGGCCGTGGATGGAGATTTCGATCTCGTCCTGGCTGACCTGAAATCCGCGTGCTTCCTTCCGACGTGTTCAGAAGATCCAGAGGGGAAAAATCCCGTGGTCGGGGAAAACGGAGGTGACGCTGCCCTGTGTTGGACGAAGCGATGGGCGACGAGGAGGCTTGAGTTCAGAAGATGACCATGGTTTCGATCTCTAGTGAGAGATTTTTTTTTTGTGTTGATGTTTTGGCCTTAAATGGCTTTATTTCAAGTTTCGGGACTGGTCGTTTGTGGCTTTGAATCCCTGCCGCTTTGCGGCTTTCTTTTTATGAAAGGATGATCAATTTGCGTTTTCGTGAGTTAGCATACGGTGTGGAAGGAAGATGATGAGTTGTCGTCTCATATCCTTCTTCGATGTGAAATGCTTTGTTCGCGATCTGTTTCAAGAGTTTTTCCGCGAGATCTAGATTTTTCGTGAGTTAGCGTACGGTGTGGAAGGAAGATGATGAGTTGTCGTCTCATATCCTTCTTCGATGTGAAATGCTTTGTTCGCGATCTGTTTCAAGAGTTTTTCCGCGAGATCTAGATTTCGCGGGATATCTGAAGATGTTGAATATAAGCATAGAGGCATGGTTTAGGATCTCGTATCTTTTTGATATCATGCCTTGAGATGTTAGAGACCAGTGCGCTGGGTTTAGGGCAAGAACTAGGTTTACTTTCGGTTTTAAGATTTATGCGGTGCCTAGCCGGCTATCGATTTATCTGTTGCGATTTTAACCTGATTCGTACCGATTTAAAGTCCGCGATAGCTTCTCGGCTTATACGACTTGTCTGATACGAATCGAGCATCTTTCCAGAGACAATTTTTAAGCCAACTGGAAGTGCTAGACCAAAATTTCAGATTTCTTTTATAGCGCTATTATCCTTGTGTCGGATGTACGAGAGTCATCTTCGTGAGATGACTATGTCAGTTTAGGACGTTTAAGAGTTCGATGTGATCAGCAACGAATTTGGTGGTAGATATTGCCGTTTGGGTCTTTGCGAAAAATACGTGTTTTGCTGAGACGTTTAACGTGTATATTGTTTTTCGTGACGAGGGTTTCGTTTTGTCAGCCGGGAAACAACTCTTTAGGAGTTTTTTGCGACGTCTCGTAATGCCAAAGGTTGATTTTTTTTTCTAACGACTGGTTTATTTTTGAGTTTTTTCAGGACTCGAAAATAATTTGCGGATGAAGATGATTTGCTTGGTTAAAAAGTTCCAGAAACATCGAGGACATGGTCCCACAGTTTCGAAATTGAGAGTATACGAGTATATGTACCCACTCTCCCCCCTTTTTAGTGAGGGGGGACAGCTGAATTCGTTTTTCGAGAAACTGCCTACGTACTCCTTATGGAGATCAAGCCGTCTCGTAGTTCGATAGTTGTGAAGTGGTTTGTTTAGTGATAGTATTTTTTGAGATGCATTGCGTTCCAGGTTCTCGGAATTTTTACGCCTTGCATGTTGGCTATTTCGTAGGAACCTGGTCAAACGACTTTTTCGATCTTGTAGGGTCCTTCCCAGTTTGCTCCAAGTTTACCCGCGTTTTGTTTGGCGTTGTTTTGGAAGACTTTGCGAAGGACCAAATCCCCTTCGTTGAATCTGCGATTCCGTACGTTGGAATTATAATATTTTGCGGCTGCATGTTGGTAATTTTGGATTCGAATGAATGCTCGGTCCCGGCACTCGTTAACGAGGTCAACATCGTCTAAGAGCATGGCGTTATTAAGCTCTTCTCGTTCGGGTAGTAATCTTCTTCGAACACCGAAGAACTTGACTTCTGCGGGAATCATGCATTCCGTTTCGTATATGAGAGTGAAAGGCGTTTCTCTCGTTGCTCGCCTCGGGGTGGTGCGATGCGACCAGAGGACTCCCTCGAGTTCGTCGGCCCACCTGCCTATTTTAGCCTCTAGGCGTTTCTTAAGTCCATCAAGAATGGTCTTATTGATTGTGTCGGCTTGTCCGTTGCATTGCGGATACCTGGGAGATGACTTGTTTAGTCGTATCTTCCATTTCTCGCAGAATGCTTCGAATCGGGTGAGGATGAACTGAGACCCGTTATCGGTTATGATCTCGTAAGGAACTCCATGTCTACAGATGATGTTTTTCCATACGAAATTTTCAACTTGGACATCTTTTATACTTGCGTATGAGTCTGCCTCTACCCATTTTGAGAAGAAATCGGTGAGGACTAAGAGGAAACGCTTTTGCTTTGAACTGTAAAGAGGTCCGACAATGTCCATGGCCCAGCGCATGAAGGGATATGGCGACGTGATGGAGGAAAGGACTTCGACTGGTTGTCGGATGGTTTGAGCATGCCTTTGGCATTTTTTGCATTTTCGTGCGAATTTCTCGCAATCTCCGATCATCGGTGGCCAGTAGTATCCATGGCGTTTGATTTTCACTGCTAGTGACCTTCCACCGGAATGGTTTCCGCAGGACCCAGAATGAACTTCCTCCATATCTTTTCTCGCATTCTCTCCTTCCAGACACGTCATGAGTGGTCCAGAGAATCTCCATTTGTAAATTTCGCCGTCGACCGTTACGTAGCGCGCAGCCTGCGTTCGGATTTTGCGGGCCGCCCATTTTTCGGGAGGTAATTTTCCTTCGGTGATGTAGGCTCGAATCGTTTGCAGCAATGGGGTATCATAGCCGTAATCGGATTGCTCCGGTTCCGGCCGTATTGCAACTTCCTCTTCCTCGCCGTCTTGATCCCCGATGAGGTTGACGACGATTGGTGGTCCGATACTTGGGTGTTCGATGAATTCGACCAGAATTACTCTTTTAAGACCTCGGTCGGAACTTGACGCCAGGGCCGCGAGAGCATTGGCCTGGATGTTTTCGGACCGGGGGATTCGCGTAAGAGCGAAGCAGTCAAATTCTTGGGCTAGATTTTGGACTAGTTTGAGATACGCATCCATTCTTTCGTCTCGTGCTTCATGTTCTCCGCTATATTGACTTGCAACTAGCTGGGAATCACAGTAGGCATAGCGTGGATGTTGCGTATCTTCAAGCCATGAGCTAAACGCAGCCCTGCGACGAGTGCTTCGTACTCGGCCTCGTTGTTGGAGGCCTGAAATTCCAGCCTGAACGATTGTTCCACGATCTCACTGGTCGTAGATGTGAGGCGGATTCCGATGCCCGATCCTTGATTGGATGATGATCCGTCGACGTGAAGGAGCCAGGTGGAATTTGGTTCCTCGTTGGTTACGGTCCCTGTTGGTAGTTCGACTAAAAAGTCTGCGAGCACTTGTGATTTTGCACTCGTTCTTGGCCGGTACTCGATATCGCACTCGCTCAACTCGACTGCCCATATGGCAAGTCGGCCCGACTGGCTCGGGCTATGCAGAATTGTCCGTATGGGGAAGGTCGTGTGGATTACGATCGTGTGGGATTGGAAATATGGTCTTAGCTTCCGCGCCGATGTTACGACTGCGCATGCTAAATTTTCCATTTGCGGATACCTGGATTCAGCATCCAGCAAGGTTTTGCTTATATAGAAAATAGGTTTCTGTTCGCCGAGCTCTTCCCTGATCAAGACGCCGCTCACAGCCCAAAGGTTCCCCATCCACGGGTTTTGCGAGGACTGGAGGAGTAGCTAAGTATTGTTTCAGCTGTTGGAAAGCGTTTTCGCACTTTTCCGCCCATTTGAATTTTTTATTTCCCCGTAGGATATCGTAGAAAGGCAAACACTTGTTCGTTAAACCGTGAAATAAATCGGTTAAGTGCTGCGACTCTACCGGTCAACCTCTCGACTTCCCGCTTATTCTTGGGTGAAGCCATCTCGATCAATGCGTTGATTTGTTTTGGATTAGCTTCGATACCGCGGTATGTCACTAGGTAACCGAGGAACTCTCCCAATGCTACGGCGAATCTGCATTTTGCAGGGTTAAGCTTCATGTTATGGGAATTTAGTTGTGAGAAACATTCCTCGAGATGTGATACGTGATCTTTTGCTTGGAGGGATTTGACGAGCATGTCGTCGATATCGACCTCCATCGTTTTACCGAGTTGTTCGGAGAACATATGGTTTACGAGTCGTTGGTAAGTTGCGCCAGCCTTTTTGAGGCCGAATGGTATAACCTTGTAGCAATAAGTTCCGCGATCAGTAATGAATGCAGTTTTTTCGCGATCGTCGGGATTCATCATAATTTGATTGTAACCCGAGAAGGCATCCATGAAAGACAAAATTTCGTTTCCCGCCGTTGCTTCGACCAGCCGATCGATGTGCGGTAGAGGGAAACTATCCTTTGGACAGGCTTTGTTAAGATCAGTAAAGTCCACGCAGACTCGCCACTCCCGTTTTTCTTTTTGACTACTACGGGATTGGCGAGCCAGTCTGGATATCTCACTTCTGTTATTGATCCGACTTTAAGCAATTTTTCGACCTCGTCGTTCACTTCTGAAGCGCGTTCGGGCCTTAGCTTACGTCTTTTTTGTTTGACTGGTTTGAAAGTCGGATCGATATTCAGTTCGTGACATGTTATGCTAATGTCGATCCCTGGCATATCCTCCGCAGCCCATTCGAAAGTATTAAGGTTCTTTTTCATACAGGTTATGAGTTCTGTCCTCAAGGGCTCGCGGAGATTGGCTCTGATCTCGACACACCGTTCTGGGAATGCTTCGTCGAGACGCACTGTCACCACGGGTTCGCAAGTTGGTTCGCGTATTTCTTCTAGGGCCACGATTTTACGGGACTGCCAGAAGAGTTCCGCTAAATTCCGACTTCGGGTGTTTTCGTCGGAGACCATTTTCTTCACCTTTCTAGGAATGGTTTCGAGGTCTGGTCTTTTTCGTTTTTGTTCTGCGGCGAAACACACCCGCGATACTCTCGGTTTTCCCCATATTACCTCGATTCCGTTAGGAGTTGGAAATTTGAGGCAAAGGTGGTACGTTGATGGGATCGCGCACATGGAATTCAACCATGGCGTTCCCATGATAACGTTGTAAGATGCGGGACGGTCTACGACTAGAAACTCTATGACTCTCGTCATGGTCCCAGCTTTGACTGCGAGATTAATCGATCTGAAAGCTATGGTGGTTTCTCCCGAGAGTCCCAATAGTGGGCTAGGATTTTCTATGATTTCAGATGGATCGATCTCCATCTTTTTGAGAGTATCTTTGAAGCTGATATCAACCGAACTTCCAGTGTCGATTAATACCCTAGCGATATCGATGTCATGAATTGTTAGCTCGATAACAAGGAGATCGTTACGAGGTTTGGCCTGATCGACCGTTGCTCCCCCCTTGAACGAGATGATGTTCGCGCATGTCGAGTCTGGCATATCGTTTCTAATCGTTGAGTGGCTTTCGCGGGTTAGATTGATCCGTACCCCCCCCCCTCCTTCTAGCGCCAAACTGTGGGAACCGAAATTTGCACTGTCGATTTCCGTTTAAATTAGGAAAGTAGGAGAACCCTAGTTTCCCAGAGGTCTCGTATATCTGCTAATACCACATGCCAAGCAATCAGAACACAAAACGAGAACAGTAATAAAACAAGAAATCAAAACAGAGAGCAAGATAGTTCTTATTCTGAATCTGCGTTTGAGCGTTTACAACAAGGTAAGTTCCTGGGCTACGAGAGCTGTCGGCGAAATTCCTAGTTCTAAAAACACTAAGACGGCAAAAACCTAATTGAGTCGCAGCTCGAATAACAAAAATGGAAAATTGCCTAAAATTGCTCTAAGTGCTAAGTTTGCTGTCCAAAAGTCCTCTTTGCCTCTCGCCTAGGACTCTTTATATACTCGCTCCTAGGTCGGTTTGCACTTTTCCTCTTCTGCCCTTAAGCCGTCATAGCGTAAAAATGGAGATATTCCATTTTTTCCGATCTTCGTAATTATATACTCGCTCCTAGGTCGGTTTGCACTTTTCCTCTTCTGCCCTTAAGCCGTCATAGCTTAAAAATGGAGATATTCCATTTTTCCCGATCTTCGTAATTATCTTCGAAAACTTCGTATATATCCGTGGAAACTTGACATTTATCTTTCCTTGCGAACCAAGCATAAGCCGTCGTACGGCTTATGGGCTTTTGGTTAAGAAATCGTAAGTGGGCTTCGAGTCACGTCTTAGGTCTCTTTGGGCCGTCTTTTGACTCGAAACGTTTATTACGGCTCCTTTCGATAAAAATGAACTTTCCACGGTTTTTATCGTAAAGTCCGACTGATGACTTCAAATGATGAGAAACATGAAATAGGCTTGCTACGGTCTTCGGGAGATAGCATTAAAGAGTAGACGAGAATGCATGGATTCGTGTTGTATCGACATTTCGGGAAAGCTCGATCGCTTCGTAATGATCGAAATGTGCACGTGCTCGGTCGCTATCTCTGATGTTTCGCGAACATGTTTTCTCCGCAAGGCTCTTTGTAAAAACAAATCTTTTTCGAAAGAATATTTGTCGTAGAAATATTCTCACTTACTTCTTCAGACATTTGAATGTTAATTTCGTCGTAACCATTTAGTTAATTGTGTTAGAACCTTGTTAGCTTAATCAAATCACCTCATTACATTAAATGCATTTAGCTTAAGTATGAACCTGAATTCTCTTTGAATTGAAATATTTAGAAATGGATTGACATCTAAAATACTACTTTGATTTGAACCTTGGACCCTTGAAATGTCCATTTCAAATTTGGCGCCGTTGCCAATTCTAAGTTGATTTTGACATTAAGATTTGGTCCTTACTTGAGACTAAGTTTTATCTGTGGGAACCGAAATTCGCACTGTCGATTTTCGTTTAAATAAGGAAACTAGGAAAACCCTAATTTCCCAGAGGTCTCGGATATCTGCTAATACCACACGCCAAGCAATCAGAACACAATAATGACAACGATAAAATATAAGAAATCGAAAAGAGGGCAAAGTAGATCTTATTCCGAATTCGCGTTTGAGCGTTACAACAAGGTAAAAGCCTTGGCTACGAGAGCTATCGGCGATATTTCTAGTTCTAAACCCTAAGACGGCAATAACCTAGTTGAGTCGCAGCTCGAATAACAAAAAC